>NC_142037.1:75874100-76024800 GCF_982192425.1 Myodes glareolus | reverse complement strand
ACTTTTTCCTGTTATAATACTCTTAACTTTTTCTCAAGGGTTCTAAAGTTTTCATGACCTGCAGAGCTGGCCCAGGGGCTAGGGAACAAACTCCTGTGTGCTGATCTCTGACCCCTGACTCCTGACCCACACATTAAGCATGGCGTATATGCACCCCGACCGTGCACACACTCAAGTTTTTATATGTACGGCACACTTTTTCTCTAACATCTGTGACAGAAAGCCCTGTGCTAACAAGCACACTGCTGTGACTGGTGTCCAATATTTTTGAGATGTTTCGGGTGTAATGATATATCACAAATGAAAGAAATGAGAACACTGGTTATCATCTTAGGAGAGTGACTGTGTGAGTACTCAGAACACAATGGGGGAGAAGACTAAGAATAACCCCAGGGCATAGGTGTGTGTGTACTCACACCAGGATGAAGGAAGAAGACTGGTGATACCCCCAAGACATAGCTGTGTGGGTGCTCACACCAGGATGAGGAAGAAGACTGGTGATACCCCCAAGTCATAGCTGTGTGGGTGCTCACACCAGGATGAGGAAGAAGACTGGTGATATCCCCAAGTCATAGCTGTGTGGGTGCTCACACCAGGATGAGGAAGAAGACTAGAGGGGAAAATAATATACTCCCCCAAACAGTGCCTTTAGTGGGGACCAAGTCATCAATAAAACCAGGCAAATATCATCACACCAATGCTGAATTTTAAGTGGTCGAAGAAAGGTTTTTATTAAGAGTGAAAAAACACACACATACAGCAGGTAGAGGAAGGATAGAGATTCAGGAAAGGAGGTGGGGTGGGGTGGGCAGCAAATCTTCCCTTTTCCTCGAGGGTTAGGTTTTTAAAGTCTTTATAAGGTCCTCCTCTTCTAATTTAGGGTTTTGGTGGGGGAGAATTCTCTATATTCTGTCAACCATGTTTTAAATAAACGCTGATTGGCCAGGCAGGAGGTATAGGTGGGAAAACCAGACAGGAAGTGGAAATGATGCAAGGGGAGCAGGAGAATTCTGGGGAGGAGGAAGCTGATTCCTCCCATTCCTGCCCAAATCACCGAAGCCGCAGGATGTGAGTTGCCCCATTGAAAAAGGTACTGAGCCACATGGCTAAAACAGATCAGAAAAATGGGTTAATCAAGATGTGAGAGTTAGCCAGTAAGAAGCCTGACGTAACGGGCCAATCAGCATTATAATTTACAGAGATCTGTGTGGTTGATTTTGTCTGGGACATGTGGCAGTGGGGAACCGGGTGGGACAGATACCCAATCAAGCCTAGCCCCTCATGTTACAGGGTTTGTCAGTTTGAGGAAAGACAGGATGGCCGATTGGCTGACAACTTTTTAAAGCACACCCCATTCAGCCTTGAACTTGTTGAGCCAGCACCAGCAGAAGTCACTCCCAGGAGAGGAAGTCCTCAAGGCCTCTGTGTTAATCTACCAGACTGCTGTCTCACACCCTGAGGGTGAAGAAGCCAGTTGGAAGTTCACCATCTTTAACACCTAGTCAGGACTCCTTTCCTTCTCTGTCTGCCTATCAGAGAACCTAATTTTGTTATGGGTCTCCATGCTGTTTGATTATATTTGTTTCTATCTGCTTCAGGAAGAAGCCTCTCTCATGATGACTGAATAAGACACTGATCTATTAATATAGTAGATTAGGGGTCATTTTGGTGCTCCTTTTCAGTCTTCTCTTCTCTCTCTCTCTCTCTCTCTCTCTCTCTCTCTCTCTCTCCTCTCTATCTCAACCAATATTATTTGATTTTTCCCTAGGTCTTTGGGTTACTTAGTTTCTGGTTCTTGGTCACCTGGGTAGTCTTGTGTTTGGGTTTCATATCATGGAGTAAGCCTTGAGTCACGTCAGCTTTGGGTCAAATAAATAGATTTCCAGAAAAGGACAGAATCAGAAGCAATTTTATGTGGAAATAAATTATTTTCTAATTTGCAATTACTTTTAAAACCAAAGAAGCAGATTAATACACAGTAAGGTCTTCAGAAAAAAAAATAGTGGGGGTGTGGGCACATTATCAAGTCAGGAGCCTTGCCTCACATGGAGCATGTGAAATCCATCTTCCAAGCAACCAAACAAAGGGCGACCAGTCAGTGCTGCACATCATGACTTTTGTTCTCTCTGAGTGAATCTCTTTATTTCATTCACTTTCAGGGTCATCACATTTTAAAACTGAGTAGGAGTGAAAGGACCTCCTCCCCTGGCCAGGTAACAAATTAGCATCTTCATTGTTTAATAACTGCATCCAATTGCAAATGTCACCAAACAGCAATTCCATAGAAAGCCCCATGTACAAAGTTCAGTGGTGCATGACACAGCTGATTACATGCAGCTCTTTTTGAAGGGTGATTATTCTTAGGAGGAATATTTCATTACCCTCAATCTGGGTTCAGTTTATGCATACATAACCTAAAGCTTCATAAAGTCGGCAACCAAAGTTCAGTAGAAATACATCAGTATTTGTAGGTTATTTTGGTGAGCCTTCTGCATGATTGAAGTGCACGATTTTAAGTTATGTGTCAAAGCTTATTAAAACTATCATCAATTGCACTGTTGAAATTTTAAAAAGGTTCTACGAGTTTAATGCTTGATTTGTAGGGCCCGTCACTTGAAACAAAGCAGTGTTCTATGCAGTTTCTAAGCAACCGATCTTTTCCAATTACTGTTTAGCATTGAATTCTGTCCCTAGATTCACAAGGCTTTCCACGTCTTCACCGCATATATATTTAGAAACATGCAGAGAAATAAACTATTGCGTTAGTTCAACCAAATCTGATGTATGTCATGAGTAAAATGTGTATAAACAATATAAATTGCATTAGGGCATTCAAAACTGAATTGCGTGAGTTTAACTTAATGACAGTGGAGGAAGAATTCAATTTACTTAAAACTCATTTCAAAGAGGAATTATTAGTTATTAGATTATTAGATTTTATCATCTTATTTAGGAAGAAAATACATAAAAATTTCATAGTTTAGAAACCGTATTTCTTCCTACTTTGTGTGTGTGTTTAAGATTATACACCTACATAGGAGAAATGACATTTTATGGAAATGGATTTATACATATCATGGCAAGAATGACCATTATAAATACACTTAGGTATATTTATCATATTCTTGGCCTTGAAGGAAACTCATGACATAAATTAGCTTTACTAATGCTCACATTGATAGATAAACACTGATCTTACTATACAGATGAACAATCTAACACAAAAGAAATTTTACAAGTTATTCATATTTAATGAGTGTAGAACTCATGTTGGACTGTGTTGTGGGAGTAACTTCCGCTGCCTCAACCAATAGTCGCTGAAATACGAGCCCACAGTGCAGCGGGGAGCGACTTCCGCTCCGTCAGCCAATAGCTGCTGAAATACCAGCCCACTGGGGCGTGGTATATTTCTCTTTTAAAAAGAGAAGCATATCCGGACCAGGCCCTCTTGGTTCCGGCTCTTGGTTCCGGTGCTTGCTCCTGGCTCCTGCTCCCGGCTCCTGCGACTAGGCTCCCTTCCTGACGGTTTATGGTGTATGTAAGTTTTACCCCCCAAAATAAATAACCCCTTAAAACATAACTGGTGTGGGATTGATTCGCCGATAGGACTGGACATACTTTGGATAAATAAATAATAAATTAATAGTCTAAAATTATTTAGTTGACATAGTTTTTTTAGTTCAATCAAATATCTCAAAATAAGTTACCAAAGAGTTTCATATTATTCAAAATTAGTTCCAAGTTCTGTGGGAAAAAAAATGAAATCCATATTGCTTACACCCTTTCTAGAGCACTTTAGATTTCCTGATGCATTTTACTACGAAAAACATCTCTAGAGGGAAAATAAAAGTAAGAGGATGGATTATAGTTTCTTCTTCATGATTTGCAGTTAATATTTTCTTCTAGAGAATTCAGTAGTGCATAATGTTGTAGTAAGATTTTTCTCCTTGTCAGAGGGAAGAGAACTGAAAGCAACTGAAAAGGGGGTCATTTCACGGTCAGGTAGAAACCTTATGATAGGAAACTCCCAGAAATCTACAACAAGGACTCCAGCTCCAAATAAGACTCCCAGCAAAAGGGGATAAGCGGCTAGATCTGGCCAAGTCCTGGGATCAGGCAGTGCTTCCAGAGGAAGGATTGGGTCACCAACCAAGCCACATAACCTATGCACTGTGCTACCTATGCGATGTGCTGGGCTAAGGGAAACAAAGACTGTGGGAGTGGCCAACCAAGGACTTGTCAAGGCTGAGACCCATGCCAGGAATTTGGGTCCATCCCTGACCCTGTCTGGAGTGTCAGGATCCAGAGGCTGAGGGGTCCAGAGTCCTAGGATATAACCAAAATTGAATGGAGGAAAAACACTGTCAAAGTAATGTTGCCTAACAATAATCTACTGGCCTCATAGATTGGCGCCTAGCCCATTGTCATCAGAGAGGCTTCATCCAGCAACTGATGAAAAGAGAGGCAGAGACCCACACTTAAACATTAGGAGGAGGTTGGGGAACCGTGCAGAAGTGGGGAAGAAAGGAATGTAGGAGTCTGAGGAGTCAAGCACAAGAAAATCAGTAGAATCAATTAACCTGGGCTCATAGAAGCTCATAGAGATTGAACCAACAACCAAGGAGCCTACATGGGACTGACTTAGGCCCACTAAATACATGGGACAGTTGTGTAACTTGGTCTTCCTGTGGAATTCCTAACAGTGGCTTTTGTAATCCTTCCCCATACAGGGTTACCTTGCCGAGCCTTAGTACAAGGACATGTGCATAGTCTTAATGCAACTTGATATGCTATGTTTGTTCATATCCATGGGAAGCCTGTCCTTTTCAGAATAGCAATGGAGAAAGAATGGATGGGGGGCAGAGGCAGGTGAAGAGAGGAGGTTGTTGGAAGGATGGGAGGCAAAGACAGAGGGGAAACTGAGGTTAGCATGTAAAATAATAAATAAATAAATAAATAAATAAATAATAAAAAACCTTCCCCCCTCAAAATGGAGTACAGACCTAAACAGAGAACTCTCAACAGCAGAATCTAAAATGAATAAAAGACACTTAAGGAAATGTTCAACATCCTTAGCCGTCAGAGAAATGCAAACAAAAACAACTTTGAGATTCCATCTACACCTGTAAGAATGGCCATGATCAAAAACACTGATGACAACTTATGCTGGAGAGGTTGTGGGGTAAAGGGAACACTCCTGCATTGCTGGTGGGAATGCAAGCTGGTACAGCCCCTTTGGATGTCAGTGTGGTGATTTCTCATAAAATTAGGAAACAATCTTCCTCAAGACCCAGTAATATCACTTTTGTATATATATTCAAAGGATACTCGACCATGCCAGAAGGACATGTGCTCAACTATGTTCATAGCAGCACTGTTTGTCATACCAGAACCTGGAAACAACCTAAATGCCCCTCGACTGAAAAATGGATAAGGAAAATGTGGTAATTTACACAATGGAGTACTGCACAGCAGAAAAAATAATGACATCTTGAATTTTGCAGGCAAATGGATGGAGCTAGAAAACATTATTTTGAAGGAGGTAACCCAGACCCAGAATGACAATTATCACATGTACTCATTCACAAGTGGTTTTTAAACATAAAGCAAAAAAAAGCAACCCCCAAATCACAGTCCCAGAGAACCTAGACAACAATGAGGACCCTAAGAGAGACATGCATAGATCTAATCTACATGGAAACTAGAAAGAGACAAGAGCTCCTGCGTAAATTGCGAGCATGGGGACCTTGGGAGAGGGTTGAGGGGGAGGGGAGAGGCAGGGAGAGAAGCAAAGAAAAGTACAGAGCTCAATAAAAATTAATAAAATTGAAAAAATACTTTTTCCCTTAAAATAATAAAAATATTGAAGAAGGTTTTATCAATGACTATTTCAGGCAAAAGATTCTTTCTTGATAAATTTTGGAAACAGTGATTTTTGGGATAGAACCTCTTGCTTTCAGTGAATTTCCCCTTGTGTTTTTAGAACATTGATATTTTAAAGGCCAGATTTAAAACTGGTCTTAAGAAAAATACATTAGTTTAAAAAGTAACATGATATGCATTTACTTTGTTGTATATGGGTTCACTTTTACACAAGTCAGAGGAATCTGTAAATTCCTGTGTTGTCACTAGCTCATGTCCTGGAACACATTTTCATACAATGGCAGCATCCAGAACTGCACAATTGACTTTTGAATTAGTTTTAGTGTTTTTGTTAGTTTTGTTAGTTAGGCAGAGTTTGTACTCAGTGAAATGATAATCACCTACAGAATCAGCAGTTTTATTACAGTAATGTTAACTGCTTGGCAACATGCACTTAGACACCAAAAAAAAAAAGAAGAAGAAGAAGAATAAAAGAAAAATAGGTTACCATGGATACACAAACATAATCCTGCATACCTAGAAATTTTATGTGATTTTATGTGTTGGGCTAGGTGTTCTGTGTACTACGTTTTCAAAGTTGGAAATGCATGGCTCACTTATGACCTTTTCTTCTTGGTTTCCTTAAATCATATACACAAAAGGACACACATTCTCCTTTATTTATTTCTTCGTTTGATTCTTTCCAATGGAGTCTTGGGTTGTGTATTATATGCACAAAACTTTAAATTCAGTACATGGAATTGGGAAGAAGTGATTCCAGTGATGAGAATCGCCATCCTGTGCCTATTGATACAAAACAACATGTCTAGTTCTGAAAGAAAATATGGTTAAAATCAGCTTTAGATAGTTTTCATCACTCTACATCTAGGGCCAACCTAGGTTTGACCCAGAGAAAGCTAGTCATCTGACGGAGCCCTGTTCAATGTGGAAAAAGTTCCAGCTGCCCTGGATGAGCAGCCTTGCCTGTGTAACAGCAGCGTGAAGACACAGACACCAGGATAACATGGCAAGTAGTACTGCCCTGCAAATACAGAAGATTGCTTGGGCTACCTGAATCTTGGATGAAATCATTCACTGGAGGCAGCATCTCTAAACAGCGCCTCTCAAGCTTTAGCGATCCTTCTGCCATGGGCCTCATGTTGTTAGGGTCACAAATGTGGTCTGTATATATCTAGCCTTTTTTTCTCTCACACGTTATGTTTTGATTACAGCTTCCCTTCCTTCCCTTCCTCTCCCCACCACCATCGCCCCTTTCCTTTAGATCCACCCTCTTTCCATTTCCTTTTAGAAAAGAGCAGGCATCCGGGAATATCAACTAAACATGGCATAACAAGTTACAAAACGATTATGTCCAAACCCTCATATCAACGCTGGACAAGGTGACCCAGGGAGAGTAAAAAATTCCCCAAAGCAGGCAAAAGTATCAGAGACACCCCTTGCTTACTCCCGCTGTTAGGAATTCCATGACCAAGCTACACAACTGTAACATATGCTGAGGATTTAGCAGAGATCCATGAAGACTTCATGCTTGTTCAATCTTTGTGAGCCCCCATGCACTCTGTTTAGTTGATTTTGTGGGCCATGTGCCTCCTACAATTCTTTCTCCCATCTTCCAGAGCTCTGCCTAATGTTTGACTATGGGCCTCTCCATCTAATGCTTGATGAAGCTTCTCCATCTCCCATCAGTTGCTAGATGAAGCTTCTGTGATCATGATTGGGCTAGGCACTGATCTATGAGTAAAGCAGATTGCCATCAGGAATTCCTTAACTTATTTATTTATTCATTCATTCATTGCCAGAAGTGTTTGATTCTACCCTAGATGCCTGGGCTATCCAGCCTCTGGCTCACGGCTATCCAGGCAGTGTCATGTGTAGACTCTCTTTTGTGGCATGAACCTCAAGTTGGACCAGTCATTGGTTGGCCTCTCCCACATCCTGCAGGCAGGAAAAACTGTGGGTCAAAAGTTTTGAGGCTGGGCAGGTATCCCAGTAGCACCACTGGAAGGCAGCCTTGCCTGCGAGTCGAAGATAACCACTTCAGACTCTGTATTCCCCTTTACTAGAATCACTAGATTCTAGAGTCTGCGAGGATCACCCTCATAAGTTCCAGGGTGTTTTCACTGCACTAGGTTTCCATGTCACTCTCCAAATGCTCCTCCGTTCCAGTTGTTTGTCTTTCTCCCACCCATTTGATCCCTCCTGTTCCCATCCCCACCTGACTCCATGATCCCTGCAAAATCTATTTCCTTTTCCTAGGGAGATGCAAGTGCTCCTCTTTGAGCCCCCCCCCCCCCCCGCATTGTTACTTAGACTCTCTGCATCTGCGGGTTGCAGCATGATGATCCTTTAATTAACAGCTAATATCTGCTTATAAATCATTATAAGAACATTTAGTCTTTTAAGTGAGTTCTGAGTTCTAAACTCATGACTTACTGCTTGTTCAGCAAGTCGTTCCACTCCTGGACCATTGTCTGTCCCTAATAACAATTATTTTAATTAAAGAATTATTCTCCAACTGGTTATTTTATGATTTCCACATCAGATCAGTTTTACTGTAGCCAGAAGAATCTTTCTGAAATGTCATCTCTACTCCATTCTTTCCCTGCATAAATTGCTTTTATTTTCTCCCTGTATTTATGCATTTTAAGCTACATATTTCCTGCTCTTTCCACCTGTGTTTTTGTAAGTTGAAGATGTGATATTTAAAGTGGAAAATGTACAGAAATGTTAAATCCCCAAATGCTATATATTTAGATCTACCATCATTCGTCTCTGCCCTTATCAAATCTACCCTACTTATCTGCTTGCTTGCCACATGCTTTTTTCCTCATATGTTCATAATTTCATCCCATCCTTTCCTTCTCTCGGGAAATGTGTATACCATGCAATATGGTCTACACTTCCTTGTTTCTTAAAGTGTTTTTCCTTTTTTGCTTCCTTCCAAGCATCACTCAGCCTCAGGCATCTAATTTCCATAAAGTTGTCACTCAGTATCTCTGTTCTTTAGCTCTTATTCTTCCTTCATTATACTGTGTATTTCAAAACTCTGCCTACATCTATGGGAATAAAATTAGTGCACATGATCTTGATGTCATCACTAATGACTGATTGCCCCAAGTGAAGATCGCTATTCTGTTGACTGTGCTACGAGCACATTATAGCTTGATTTCTGGCTCAGTACTCGTTGCTTATGTTTTACCTTCTTCTCTTTTCTTCTTGGTTATTCTTCCTTGTTTCTCCATTTCCATTACAATATTAAGACTATAAATCTTCAGGACTGTGTCTAGACTAAACTGTACAGCACAGGATCACCTCTCATTTTGTAGAATAATTAAAACAAAAGCATATGAATGTCAACGTATTCTTATTTCATACCACCATCTAAGACTTCATTACTGAGTCTGTATGCACATGTATGTATCAGGACCTTCAATCTGATAGCTTCATATAATCACATATATGTCTCTCTAGTCAGTATTTTCATTCTATTGACTCCCATGTAATCTATTCAAATTTTAGCACTTGGTCATCTTATTATTTCCTGTGGGTACCCAGGTCGTTCCCCACTTCCCCCCCCCCCCCCAAGGTGTTTTGCAGGGCTGTTCTGCTTCCTGGTTCCACTGCATCAGCTTGAGGGTGTGGCATAGAACTGCCCTCTCCTGTTATGTTAATTTCACCTAAGGCCCAAGGTTGTAGCTTAGAGAGAACTCTTCTGTCATGGTAATTCCACCCACAAGCAAGGTTCTCGCCCTCAGGCAAGGTTCCCTGGTCAGCTTTTCTCTGAGCCTGAGCACGCCCACCTGGCTTCCTCTTTTCTCTGTTCAGCTGCTCTCCGACCTTGGGTGCGACCCCCTGACTTTTCTCTTTCCTTGATCCTGATGGGGGGCTGGTGTCCTTTTGCCCCACAGTATATATACCCGACTTATGCTTAATAAAGCTGCCATTTGCCACTTGCTTCTTGGCAGATGAGCCCGGTCTTTTTGTGTGTGTGTCATGTGTTTTAACCCCTAGGACAATCGTCCTTTCTCATGGGCTCGAGTCAGGAAAAGCGCGCGCCTGTTTTGAGGTTCGGGTGTCCACAGAAAAGTGTGGAAGCTTACAATTTCCCTTTCCTTCTCTAATGGCATCTCCAACCATGTAGTCTTTATGTTTTTGTAGTATCATTATTGAAGTTATCATCAACTACTGAGTTCCTCTCATATTGAACCAATCACTGATTTTTCACACATTCGTAATTTGGTTATGTCACAAATCTATCTCCATCATCTCTTCTGTGATTACTATGGCCTCAGAGTTGCTCTTCTCACATTATCTCTCAACTTGCTATGATGCTCTCCATAGAGATGCTTAGATAATGGTATAAAAGAAAATCTTGGGCCACCTTGGTCATGCTGTCTTTCTCCTCAAGACATTTTAACTTTCATTGCACTTAAGATTCAGAATTTCTAACTGTGGATGAAGACATCAGTATCCATCATGATCTGCGTGGTGAATTTGATCTTGGTCAAGGTTTTGCACCTATGTTGCTATATGAGTTTAAGCAATTTCATTGCTTAACAGGATCATATCTCTACCTTCCCTTATCTGAATACACCATATTTGTATCCCTCTGACAAGGGGTCTTCATCATCCCTTTTGCCTTAGAAATTTCTCAGCACTTTTCAACTCTGATATTAAATTTTACTTTTACAGAAATACATTTGAATATTCTGGTTATGCTAGTGGGTGGGGGCAACAGATTTGCTGTCTTAATTGCTCACCATATCTTCTTTTATGTTTATATATTAGACCAAATTATTGTTATGATTTATTTTATGCAACCATAAACTACTATGAACTCCATGAAGTGAAAAATTGATTGCCACTCTTTCCCCAGAATATTTTCTACCATTTAATAAATACCAAATAAAAATCAACAAAATGACAGTTTACTAAATCACATAATTCTTTTACTGAAATGTGGTTTTGCCTTAGGAAATTAGAAGATATTTGCAGAATTCAGAGTATTAAGCTGACACAATTAATGGAGTTTCCTTTCGACTTAATTTTTGGCCTTTCATATCCGGTAGATTCTCAGACCTAACTGTGAGTGAATTAGCAGTTTTCTTGTTCTTCTATTTTCTACACTATAGACTGCAAAATGTCACATCAGACTTGGAACAAGATGGTGAGCAAAAGATACTGCTGTGAAAATCCTGCTTTATATAAATTTATATAGTATTGTATATAAACTTTATTATTTTAAATAAAAACCCTGAAATTTGTCAAGAGTAAAATGTAAGAATATATTGAAATCTTCATTAAAATTACGAAATTACATATAAAATATTAAAATTAATGAATTATTTTCATAATTCTACTAACCACTTAACTTTAAATTTCTCTTAGACTTCCTTGGTGAATAAATTTAGAATGTCATTTCAAAAATTTTAACTTCAATCAAGTCCATTCTACATTTGTAAATTTTTTTCAAGGCAGTGTCTAATTTTTTTCATTCAACACTCACCTCATGTTTGAAATGTGATGTTCTGTTGGACATGCAAGAAACACCTGTGATCATGGTGATAAGGACTCAGAGATAGGAAGATTGCAAAACAGAACACAGCCTGAGCTATCAAATGAGTCCCTATTTTTAAAAATCAAATGTACAATATTATTAGTATTTATGGCCCACTATCAAGAAAAAATAAAATACATAAGACAAATCTTCCTAAAAGATAAATAAACTTTATAAAATCATAACAATGCTTATTATCAATGCAGTGCAGTATGGCAGAAGTATCTCAGCAGTTAAGGGTGCTTCCTCAGCAAGTGCAGGGACCCAATTTTACATACCCACAACATATGGTCTTTCACCTATTGACCTGTATCCTACCACATGGGTACACATGTAACATACATACACACACACACACACACACACACACACACTCACAATATATAAAGTTAGCATTTTTAATTGAATGATAGATTTACCTTAGGCAATATAACATTTATCTCATGATTTTATATCATACTAAGCTATAAAAGCAGGGTGATGTTCATGTCCCTCAGATTTTAATCTCCATATTCAGAATTTAAAAATATAATTCCCAAGATCACTGATACCAGTATACTCTCAATATTTTTAAAGGAATAGTAAGAGTTGGCAGACATCAGGGCAGGAAGACCTGTTGTAGAAGGATCTTTTCCTGTTGCAATGCTTTTCTGAGATTATTATGTTCAAAAAGTACATCATTCAGGTACAAATGCATCAAAGCCACTTATATTGGATAACAGTTCTGCTGACATACATAGCAATAAGCCTGTTTGAAGACTCTTATCAACCACAATTTTCTTAAAATTGTGGACTGAATGGTAGCTTGTAGTCAAAGTATCTCTTTGTACTCAGAGAAACATAATATAATAGAACTAGAATCAAGTGGAGATTAGAAGTCGACGTTTGAAAGGTCTTTTACCCATGGTACAATTTTCTAAATAAATCTATTTTTCAAAGGTAGTATAGGAGAGATGAATTCAATATTCTGAATAATTTTTTCTGTTCATGAAGCAATTACAATAACATCAGTTGACTTTCATTAGATTGTTTAAATATCTGAAGAACTCAAAAGCAATTGAAAATGAAAAAAATGATCATATTGAAAATAATATTAGATACTTAAATTTGAGCTGGAGAGGTGGTTCAGCAGTGAAGAGTGCACACTGCAGAGGTTTGGTTCACAGATCACACTGCAAGGGACTTATAAATGCGTTTAACTCTAGTCCCAAGGGATCTGACATGCTATCCTGTACTCTAAGGACACCCCAAATCATACTCTAACCTCCACACATACAAGTAAATAAAGTAAATTAAAAATAAATCTAAGTGAACTCGTAAATTATTTTTTGGATGTAGCAAAACATTTGAACAAATAATTCCATTCTTCCTGACTTCATTCAGGGTCTCTTCTAATGGACATCCACAATGCAGCCAGAGACAGTAAATGATTCTGCCTATTTACTTGCTGTTGAAAAGTTCAATTTGTAAATGTGGTACTTGTTCATCTTGTATCTAAAGGTCTACGGAAGATGAGTGTCTTTTTGAATGTTGTCTACATTCTTCAAATGCGTGTAGATTGCCCCTAAGAAAGGTTATTTGAAGTGAACAGAAGAGTTTTAATGTTTGGAGTAAGGGCGGGTACCACTGATTTTAAGAGTTCATATGCGTATGTGATACTTCAGGGTCAGAAGCATGTCTCCAAGCAGAAGCTACCAGAGAAGATTAAAAACTTGTTCACTGACTGTAGGTTTCTAAATAGGTAAACAGTGCCCAGTACTGAGAGGTTACTCTTATAGGACCATACAGTGCCCACAAATGTTGGCTAAAAAGCAGTTCCTGCACATAACAGCTAATCCAAGACGGTAACGCCATAAAATAAGGCTTATGCCTGAGATACAGAACACTGTTCCCTGACATTGACAAATATTCCTTAAATTAAAATCATAAATACCTCTTGTCATTCACCTAAGATGACTGGGAATTAGGACACAAGAAAAGTATTTGGAAGCATTGTGGAAAAAGAGAGCTCCTTTCAGCGATCCTAAATTGAAGTAGTAAAAACATGTGAAAGTGTTTACATATTGCCAACTTTTGTACTAGACTTGACTATTCTTTATGGTGGTCCTTTCTCACAAATCTTTTTTTAATTGATTTTTATTGAACTCTACATTTTTCTCTGCTCCCCTTCCTGCCTCTTCCCTCCCCTTTTACCCCACTATTCTTGAGTATATCTCTTTTTTTGCTTGTTTATTCAAGTATCCGAAAACACTCTTTCCACTTCCTCCCCTCCTCCCAATACCCTCCTGCTCCCACCACTCATTCTCCTCCTCCCTCACCATTCCCAAGAGCAGTCAGGGTTTCCTGTCCTGTGGGGAATCCAAGTTCCTCCCCGCTCCCTCCGGGTCCAGAAAGGTGAGCATCCAAACAGGCCAGGATCACAAAAAGCCAGTCCATGCAGACGAAACAAGACCCAGTGCCATTGTCAATGGCTTCTCAGTCTTCATTTGGACCTCGGGGGCTCAGTCAGTCCCAATGTCAGCCACATTCAGAGAATCCGGTTTGATCACATGCTCCTTCAGTCCCAGTCCAGCTGGCCTTGGTGAGCTCTCATTTGATCAGTCCCCTTGTATCAGTGGGTGAACGCACCCTTCGTGGTCCTGACTTCCAGTGCTCCAATGTGGGTCTCCTTCTCCATCTCCATCCATCGTCGGATGAAGGCCCCCTCTGATTTTGCTTTCCTTGCTCACGATCTCCCTCCCTCTGCTTCTCATTTGGACCTAGGGAATTAAGTCCAGTGTTCCAATATGTGTCTCTATCTCCATCCATCGCCATATGAAGGTTCTGTGGTGACATGCAAAATATTCGTCAGTATGGTTATGGGCCAAGGCCAGTTCAGGCACCCTCTCCTCTGCTGCCCAGAGTACAATCTGGGGACCTCTCCTTGGGCCTGGGAACCCCTCCAGAATCAAATCTCTTGCAAACCCTAAAATGGCTCCCTTAGTTAAGATATAAACTTCCCTGCTCCCAGAACCATCCTTCTTCTCTCCCCCCCTCCCATTCCCCCAAGCCATTCCCAATCCTCCCCCTCTCCCCTCTCCCTAACCATCTTCCCCTACTTCCACCCCCTGCCCCCATGCACCTGAGTTTGCCTGGTAATCTTGCCTAGTTCTAATATCCAGGAGGATAACTATATGATTTTCTTCAGGTTCACCTACTTATTTAGCTTCTCTAGGATCACAAATTATAGACTCACAGACCTTTAACTATGGCTAGAATCCACTTATGAGTGAGTACATACCATATTCCTCTTTTTGGGTCTGGGTTACCTCACTCAGTAAAGCGTTTTCTATTTCCATCCATTTGCATGCAAAATTCAAGATGTCATTGATTTTTACCGCTGAGTAGAACTCTAATGTGTATATGTTGACACCTTCTTTAACCATTCTTCTATTGAGGGGCACCTAGGTTGTTTCCAGGTTCTGGCTATTACAAATAGTGCTGCTATGAACATAGTTGAACAAATACTTTTGTAGTATGATAGGGCATCTCTTGGGTATATTCCCAAGAGTGGAATTGCTGGATCCTGGGGGAGGTTGACTCCCAGTTTCCTGAGAAACCACCACACTGATTTCCACAGTGGCTGTACATGATTGCATTCCCACCAACAATGAATGAGTGTTCCCCTCACTCCACATCCTCTCCAGCATAGGCTATCATTGGTGTTTCTGAGTTTAGCTATTCTGACTGGTGTAAGATGGTATCTCAAAGTGGTTTTGATTTGCATTTCCCTGATCGCTAAGGAGTTTGAGCATGTCCTTAAGTGTCTTCTGGCCATTCGAAATTCATCTGTTGTGAATTCTCTGTTCAGTACCCCATTTTTTAATTGGGTTAATTAGAGATTTAGTGTCTAGTTTCTTGAGTTGTTTGTATATTTTGGAGATCAGACCTTTGTCTGATGAGGGGTTGGTGAAGATCTTCTCCCAGTCCGAAGGTAGCCTTTTTGTCTTACTGACAGTGTCCTTTGCTTTACAGAAGCTTCTCAGTTTCAGCAGGTCCCAATTATTCATTGTTTCTCTTATTGTCTGTGCTACTGGGGTTCTACTTAGGAAGTGGCCTCCTGTGCCTATATCTTGTAGACTACTTCCCACTTTCTCTTCTATCAGGTTCAAAGTGGACAGATTAATGTTGATGTGACTATCAGACTTAGCAGCTCCAAGAGCTTCACTCACCTTTCCTGTTGGCTTTTGAGTCCATGTTCATGTTGCTCTGAGATGTGCCTTAGAATATATCAATAATCCATAATTTGAGGAGACCTTGATAGGAAAGCAGACAGCTGACTTTGGGTAGAAAAGGTGAAGATCTAATTGAACAAGACTTCTTGACAGGTTCATGAAACTGAGAAGGCTATGGCTTCCATCCTTTCTAAATCAACAATAACGGGGCACGAGATTGTTGCTCCTGCATCTGCTTGTTACTGTTCTATTTTTAACATGGAATGTTGCTGGTGTAGAGGTATGAAAATTCACAGATATTGCAGTGGTCAGTCTGCCTTTAGTTTGTGCTTGGAGAAATGCACACCCACACTTAGATATTTTAATATCTCCTTTCAAAGTAACAAGAGGAAGTTAATACTTGAAAAGAATCTGGGTTTCTCTTGAAGTGAGTCAAACAGTGCCTTCTCAACTAAATAACATCCAGTTTTGGTCTTAAGGGTAACTAAATTTAGCCACACTTATATGGAATAAGAAAACAAAAATAGGCCCACAATGATATGGAGGTCAAGGGTGTGCTCATATATAGAGGCACTGTTTTGGGGATTGGTGGAATGACAAGAAGCAGGCATATATTGTGAGTGCAGGGGAATTATTGACCAAAACCATGTAGTCTTTCACTTTCTTATGGCGGATAATAGTAATGCCTGACATTTCACGTGTTAAAGTTAGTTATGACATACTTTTTTTTTTCAGAGGTGCACGGTAATCTTCAAGAATAGATTACTTGAAGAGAAGTCTGGCTGTAAGAAAATCTTTATAAGTTGTTGTTTTTCTACATCTTATAAAATGTACTTTTAAACACATGCTCTTTAGCAGGCAAAATGACATTTTGTAAAGCTTGTGGAGTCTCTGGCATGATGAGACAGAGGGACATTTTTCAGAGATGGAGCACATCCCTTTGAAGATTTAAATTCTGTTTGCTAAATAATGAAATAGGAACAGAATACATCAAGTTAGCTCAAGATCTTTCGTCTGTGATGAACTACCAGTTGGGAGAGAACAGGGATGTGATTATTAACGTCCGGATGGCTCTGATTATTTGCAAAACTCCCTCTTATTTATGGGGGTTGTTCTCAGGTTGTCATCCCTAGCCAGGAGTCTCAGAATCACCTGGGAGCTTGTTAGAAATGAAAATTCTTGGGTATTACCACAGACTTACTAAAGCAGAGGCTCTTGGAGCAAACCCAATACTTTGCTCTAATAGCCCTCTAGCTTATATAAACCTGAACAAAATTAGATTCTGAAATCAATTGCAAATTCCCACTTTAACCTCTCTGTTAATTATGAACTGTGTGAAATGGGTCTATAAGCATGCTTTTTATACTATGACATAACATATAGTCACATGCATGTTAATATGATTATATACGATACAATATATGACAGATTGACAAGTCCCATTATTTGTGGTCTTCAAGATGCTGCAAAAACTAGCGACTAGAGAATGTTGCTATCCCAATGCTAGCAATTAGATGAAAAGCTTTCTCTACCATTCTACTTTATTTAAGCATACAAGGCATTGGGCAGTGCCACCTATATTGGAGCTGGACTCTGCCTTACTCAGTTCACCATTTCAAATTCTAATGTCTTGGAGAATCACCTACCAGACACATTAAAAATGATCTCCTCAATGACACAAGACTAGCCACCATATTTCTAATGCACCTAATTATACATCAGTATGGTTTTGCAGCTGCTGTTTGTATTTCTGCTTGCTTAAATCACAAAGAGCTGCAGTGTTCAAGTTCATGCTATACCACTGAAGATTATTTCCTCTTCTTGAAGGTTGAATATGGGATCAGGGAAGAATATATTTCAACTAAGGGAGTCATTTTAGGGTTTACAGGAGACTTGATTATATATGGGATCCCAGGTTCAAGGTGAGATCCCCAGATTGTTCTCTGAACAGAGGAGAGGGTGCCTGAACCGGCCTTGGCCCATAACCATACTAATGAATATTTTGCTTATCACCATAGATCCTTCATCTGGTGATGGATGGCCATACAGACGGAGACCCACATTGGAGCACCGGACTGAGCCCCCCAAGGCCCAAATGAGGAGCAGAAGGACGAAGAAAATGAAAAAGCAAATAAGGACTACGAGGGATGCTATCACCCACTGATACAAGGGGACGGATCTAATGAGAGTTTACCAAGGCCAGTTGGACTGCGACTGAATGAGGAAGTGATCCAACCAGATTCTCTGAATGTGGCTGGCCCGGAGTCTTTCTGAAAAGCCATTGACAATGACACTGGGACTTGTTTCCTCTGCATATACTGGATTTTTGGGATCCAATCTGTTTGGATGCTCACCTTCCTGGACCTGGAGGGAGGGGGGAGGAACTTGAACTTCCCACAGGGCAGGAAACCCTGACTGCCCTTAGGGACGAAGAGGGAGGAGGAGAGGGAGTGGGGGGAGTGGTTGGGTGTCGGGAGGAGGGGCGTAAATGGAAACTTTTATAATTTAATAAAATTACTTTAAAAAAAAAGATTATTTCCTCTTCTTCAACTCGTGACAATACTCTTCCAATCCAAACTACTTCACTGAGGTAGCTCCATGGCTCCTCATGGGTAGATGCCGGTTTATGACCTTAAATTGCAGGATAGTTTTCTTTTTATTAGCTGTCTGCTGTTTGATCACATTAGGAATGTGATTTCCTTTCTTTTTGTTATGCTTTATATTTTGATGAACATAAAAGAGTATGTGGGAAAGAAAGTTCATTAATTACTGAATAGTACTTAAAGTACTGAGTGAAGTAACTTTTTTATTCGTCTGATCAATGTCTTCTGTTCATCTTCCATGTGTATATATTTTATGGAACTGATTCCTCATCATTAACACTGATTAGGAAAAAGCCCTTTATTCCAGTTTTCTTTTTTTCCACACGAATCTTTGTCTTCTTATTTTCATCCTATCTATAATTTATTTATTTTTTTACTATTTGCTTCTGGGTAATTTCCACTGTCCTCTGTGTACCCTAGCACTACAGAAAACAAAATGGTAATGATTTAATTTTGCTTATCAGTCATATTGCTGAGATTTTATGGGTGCAGCTTTATACATTGCCAGGAATCAGAGTCTCACAGCAATTTCTCTGATCCTATGGCTTTAAAACTAATTGTAGACGATTTCATTTATTTCTACTCTGCTTATTATTTGTTTAATTTCAAATTACATTAGTCATGAGTTTATTTTGTATCTCAATTCCGTAAAGTACACGAAAGACCATAAAAGTTAAAAAATTGAGCTAACTGTTTTTACATATAGGTACTTATTGAGATAAACCTTAGCCTTGGAACTGCGCCGGGGCATCTTGGTTGTGTTTTGATGTCACAGTGGCCAGGAAGAAACAAACAAACAAACAAACAAAATTTTGAAAAGATTTTAACTTTTTAAATTGTTAAAATTTGTTTTGTGACCTGACATATGATCGGTGCCAGATAGTGTTGCTAGCGTTCCTGGAGAATTTGCATCTTCTCCACCTACTGGGTACAGTGTTCTATGTACTTCTATTTCAGTTCAACTGGTAAATGATGGAGTTTAAATCCTATGTGTCATTGGTGATTTTGTTTCTGATTATGGGGTCACTAGCAAAAATGAGGTTCTGAACTATTATATCATATTATGGAATATATTATTTTTCAAAGAGCTAATTTAGGTTTGATATAATTATGTGCTTTAATGATAGGGGTAGATATATTTGGACTTGGTATACATGATAGCTTTGTTGGACTATTTATTATTATTATATAAGAAATGTTCAGATCAGAAGCCCATTTTTTAATTGGGTTAATTAGAGTTTTATTGTCTAGTTTCTTGAGTTCTTTGTATATTCTGGAGATCAGACCTTTGTCTGATGAGGGGTTGGTGAAGATCTTCTCCCAGTCAGAAGGCAGCCTTTTTGTCCTACTGACAGTGTCCTTTGCTTTACAGAAGCTTCCCAGTTTCAGTAGATCCCATTTATTCATTGTTTCTCTTATTGTCTGTGCTGCTGGGGTCCTACTTAGGAAGAGGCCTCCTGTGCCTAAATCTTGTAGACTACTTCCCACTTTCTCTTCTATCAGGTTCAAAGTGGACGGATTAATGTTGATGTCTTTAATCCATTTGGACTTGATTTTTGTGCATGGTGATAGATATGGATCTATTTTCATTTTTTTACAGATTGACATCCAGTTATGCCAGCACCATTTGTTAAAGATGCTTTCCTTCTTCCATTGTATACCTTTAGCTCCCTTGTCGAAAATTAGGTGTTCATAAGTTTGTGGGTTAATATCTGGGTCTTCTATTCGATTCCATAGGTCGACTTCTCTGTTCTTATGCCAATACCAAGCTGTTTTCAATACTGTAGCTCTATAATAGAGTTTGAAGTCAGGGATGGTAATGCCTCCAGAAGTTCTTTTATTGTATAAGATTGTTTTGGCTATCCTGGGTTTTTTGTTTTTCCATATAAACTTGATTAATTTTCTCTCAAGGTCTGTGAAGAAGTTTGATGGGATTTTGATGGGGATTGCATTGAATCTGTAGATTGCTTTTGGTAGAATTGCCATTTTTACTATGTTGATTCTCCCAATCCAAGAGCAGGGGAGGTCTTATCCGCCAGGAGGTAGGAAATAGTCAAGAGTCCCAGGTAACCTTGGGTGCATGGGGGGGGGGGTGGGAGGGTTGTTGGAAGGGGAGAGGGTTAGAGAGAAGGGAGTAGGGGAGGAATGGAGAAAGCTCGGTTGACCGAGATGGGGGGAAGGGAGGAAGGATGAATGTGGGATCAGGGAAGAATATATTTCAACTAAGGGAGTCATTTTAGAGTTTACAGGAAACTTGATTATATATGGGATCCCAGGTCCAAGTAGAGATCCCCAGATTGTTCTCTGGACAGAGGAGGGGGTGCCTGAACCGGCCTTGGCCCGTGACCATACTGATGAATATTTTGCTTATCACCATAGATCCTTCATCTGGCGTTGGATGGCGATACAGATGGAGGCCCGCTTTGGAGCACCGAACTGAGCCCCCCAAGATCCAAATGAGGAGCAGAAAAGGACGAAGGACTGCGAGGGATACTATCACCCACTGATACAAGGGGTCGGATCTAATGAGAGTTTACCAAGGCCAGCTGGACTGCGACTGAACGAGCATGTGATCCAACCAGATTCTCTGAATGTGGCCGGATTTTCTGAATGTGGCTGGCCTGCAGTCTTTCTGAGAAGCCATTGACAATGACACTGGGACTGGTTTCTTCTGCATATACTGGATTTTTGGGATCCAGTCTGTTTGGATGCTCACCTTCCTGGACCTGGAGGGAGGGGGGAGGAGCTTGGACTTCCCACAGGGCAGGAGACCCTGACTGCCCTTGGGGACAAAGAGGGAGGAGGAGAGGGAGGGGGGGAGTGGGAGGGCGTTGGGAGGAGGGGCGTAAATGGAAACTTTTTATAATTTAATAAAATTACTTTCAAAAAAAAAATTTTAGCCATTCTGCCACATATAACATGAAATTTCAAAATAGTTTTGATTTGCATTTCTTAAAAGCATAGGATGTTGAGCATTTCTTTAATACCAGTCATTTTAGAATCCTTTATTGAAAATGATCTGTTTAGATTCATGCCCCATTTCTTAATTTGATATTTTTATATCTAATTTCTTGAATTGTTTATATATTTTAAATATATATGTGGCAATGATTAAAATAAATTTTCAATTCTGAAGAAAAAAAAAAAAAAAAAAAAAAAAAAAAAAAAAAAAAAAAAAAAAAAAAAAAAAAAAAGAAATGTATATTTTGACTTTTGCAGCAAGTCTGTTTCATCTAAAACAGAGACAACTGATTTTCTGGGCTTCTGTTGCTTAACATAGTTTTCTGGCTTTTGCTTCCAGTGTGTATGTGTCTTCTCATTATATACAAAGTTGGTTTATTTGACAGAAGATATTGGGCTTTGTTTGTTTTATCTAGTTCATCACTTTACATCTTCCAGTTGGAGGATATAGATCATTTCAGGTAGCATTGAAGATAAGTGCATGCCACAACTATTTTGATAGTGATTTTTAATAATTATATTGCATATTCTTTATTTTCCTCTCACTACCTTCTTCTGTGGTTAAACTCAATCCTATAAACATGTACTTGAAAGAAAGGTAAATAAATATGTACAATGAAAGCTGAAAATTAAGCAACAAAAAGTACTGTGATGACATAGATTTTGATCATGACACCTGTCCTCCCAAACACATTTTATTTTTTGTAATACCTGGGAATTATTAGTGCAGTTTATTTCAATTAAGAAGGTTTTTTACTATTCAATTTTTTTATTCTAACTAACATGAATTAAAGGGAAATATATATCAGTTATTATATCTACTTTGTCAGGAACATTTACAAGAACACACAGGAAAGAAAATTGGTTTCATAACTATTTTGGTTAAAACAATATTAAAATGAAAATTTGTACATTTTCTTTATTGAGGTAAATGAATGTAATGGCAAAATTAAAAGAATTTCTTCATTATTTGACCCAAATGTGAGATGCTTATACAAAAACCTTGACTATATACACTACAAAGGCAATGGTGAGCCAAGGAGACCTCTGTCCTCAGGATGCTTAGCTTCTCATGAGAGACAAGAACAGCATCATTATGAGGTAAAATTGTAAACTGCTAAAGTTAATAAACAAAAAGAAGTCCCTGGCAGTTTCTATGAGGAAAAGAGGCTGATTTTTACAGAGATGCCTGGAGCCACTTAATAGCACCAGAGACCTTTGCTCTAAGTCAAAGTAAAAGCAAGATTTCATTAGCCAGAATGGGAAAGGAAATCGCTCTTGGCTAGAAGTGACATGTGGGGCAAAGCCCTGAATAAAGCAAGTGCAGGACTTTGGAGAAAGACAGCTCAGTTTGCAGACATGACTCAGAGTGCAAGATTAGGACAGGTTGGAGCCAGATGGCGAAAGTCAGAAAGCCATGCAGGAAAACATAGTGTGACCAGAAGCTGAGGGACTTACCATTGTTGTTGCCTTTGGTTTCTTCATTCTCATGCTGCTATTCTAAAATTGACTAGATAATTTGCTATGCTATCTACTATTTGAATTATATTGTTGTGCTTCATGAGGTGGAGCGTGCGTGCACACCCCCGACACACACGATTCTTACTACATTTATTCTTCTGTACAATGGGAATACACATTATACATATAAAATTACATTGCAATTAAGTTTTGAATATTTACTGTGATTTTTTTCTAGAACTAATGATACAGCAAAAAACCGCAAGAAAAATCCATGTTCATATTCATATTAAATCTGGGAGGATAAATACAACATAAATCACTATAGAGATAAAATATAAAATTTATATGTAGGAATTTAATTGGGTGAGGTGATACAAAGTGATGGAGACTTTTATTTTTAGAATTTAAGTTTTACTTTTTTGAGGAGGAAACTATTGGTCACTCCCCATGTGACTTCATCTTTCTGATAATGTGGTGTAGAAGGTGCGAATTTCTCTATAACCACACTAACCTGTTTGCATTTAGTCTCATCTGATTTTGGAATGTAAACAGGGCCAGTCCTGGTTAGTTAGTATAGGAGAAGACACCAATCGCCTAGTGTAGAAGTGTGGTAGACAAGCATGTTAGTTAGGTAAGAGTTCAGTATTGTCATATGACGAATAAGGCTTAATATTTTATGAAAAGCATCATCAGGGACTAAAATATAGTCCAATTGGATAGGGGAATGGTTTGGTGTCACTTTATTCTGATCAATTTAATAATACTTGAAATGCTGTACATACCAAGTGTGATAAACATTTTGATTTCATGTTAAGATTATGTCTACTGTTCTGTGAGCATGTCTTTACTTGGTGAATACAGATATGGTGATATTACTGAAGAACTTCATATGAAGGATGGAAAGGCAAAAGTTAGATTGCCACAGCGGCAAAAGTGTTAAATTCCAGTTATCTGAAGTATAGAAGTGATAGTTTTACTGTAGAAATTAAAAAATAGAAATCTATGCTAAGAATGGTTAATACCAGAGATCTTCCTATCACAATGTCACCACATAAATGTGATTGAGAAAATAAAAGTGTTCCCCACAAATAGCAATAAATGCATATTTGTTATGTATGTAAGTTGGTACTGATGCCCCTTATATATACAGGATTTCACAGGGCATTGTGCTCTTTTTAGAAGGGCCAGCCTGATAAGAAAGCCCAAGTGTGTGTGATTTCAGTATTGCTAGCTCTTAATTCTGAGGTTTGTGAGGATCAGATAAAGACAAATGATTCTGGTTTCTCTATGTACGTGTTCTGAATTATTACTTTGATGGAATTTAATTATCTAGAATTTGTTCTTTGGTTAGGAATAGAATCTCAAAGAAGAAAAGAATATATCTATGCAGTCATTTGGACTCTTTTCTCCTTAGACTGTTGGTTTGTATTAAGTTGATCAGTTTGTATCATAAGACTCTTACAACTTTTGCGATTGTGAGGTTTGTGAGTGAATTATCTTCATTTGATGTTTTGATGACACTCTATGAACAAAACCGTACATTAATCACATACAAAGACGGCTACATAGTTATGAAAATGTGAAAAAATTTGGTAAGACAATTATAAAAATCTACTTTAAGTCACCTCACAAAACTCAATATCAAACTCACTCTGAGCTGACAGTGCTAATATTTTTCTACAGGGAAGAAAATTTAATGATAAAAACCTTTTTAAGAAAAATTGCCTTAGTATAAAATGTGCCATATTCCATTTGTGGCTCACTGTATTCTTTAGCTATCAGTCTTATGAAGCAATAAATTTCTGTTGTATATTCCATAAGCTCCTGCGATAACATTTTATATTGCTTGTCTGCTGCCCCAAGGAGGAGGGTAGAGCCCTCTTTTAATATGGATTTTGCATCTGAAGAGATGATGCCTCCTTATTGCGATAGTCCCATTCTTAACTCTAGGGCAATGTTGGTCAGATATGAAGAAGAAATTAGGAGGATTTGTTTATCTTCCCAAAGGTAGAAAGGAGAGATACAGAGAAAACAGAACAATGGTAAGAGCTGGGAAGCCCAAGAAATCTTGAGAGTTGATTTCTAAAGGGGTGATTGACTTTGGCGACAGACAACCTCTTGGTCTATGAGTTGGTACTTTTGAGAATAAGACAATAAAACGAATAGTGCTACATTATTAATGTCTATACCATGATGAGTGCAAGAACTCAATAATTCTAAATTGCTTATGTCTGAGAACAGAGTCATCTGGAGATAATGCCACAGAAGATTAGCTCTAGTTATTAGTTGGTTACAACTAGAGTAGCATAGCTTCCATAGTATTAATGTTAAAACAATGTAAAAATAAAAGACAAGTGCAGAGGGAGACTTGTAGAAAGAAAAGAAATAGATCTTCATTATTCACCTAATCTGGGGTCTCCTTAAGACAGTGTGACTTTTGGCTGTTAACATGTGCTATCATGGAGCTGCTTGCTAACCTACCTTTCAAGGATTACTTAAGAGGAGAGGAAAAGAAAGGAAGATAAAGAAGGAACAATACACAGAAAAAAAGAGGAAAAGGGAGGATAAACAATGGGAGATGAAACCGCAGGGAAAAGGAGAGAGGGAAGTTCAGAGTTCCCTGAGGTCAGTGTGGTTCAGGACATCAAGTCCTTTCGACATATCCCTAGGAACGGTACAGCTGGGCCATATGGTAGCTCTCCACTTAGCTTGAGAATTCTTCACACTGATATTCCCATGCCCAGTCAGTTTGCGATTCTACCAACAGTGACTGAAGTTTCTTGCGTCCCTGCTTCCTGCCAGCCCACACTTTGTGATGTTCGCATGCTACTGGCCATACAATCAACCAAGGTAAAGTCTGCGTAGAAAGCAAGTGGCATATTATGAGAATAATTGTAAACAAACAGTAAAACCTGTAGTATCTCTGGTAATAAATGCACAGAGGTCCTGCATGTTATGTTGAGAATAGGTACTTGTTTTTCATGTTATGAAATAGTACTAAATTGATGAAGACAAACCTTACTGAATTGTAGAAGAGCAGAGAATAAAAGTTAGAGGGTCAAGCAGATGTTTGGAGACAAGTGTTGTAGATATAGAGAAAAGTAGAGCCAAGCCCTCACCACCAAACATGTGACAAGGTGCATGAGGAAAACAGCGGGGAGTCAGTGTTTTTGTCTGCTCAGTACTGTAAGTGGCAAGATAACAAAGCACCTTGGAAGACTTATAAGGGAGATATGTTTGATCTGTTGCCAGGGAGTGGCAGTGGGACCAGGATATATCCTCAGTGCAAGAACTGGATTTTTGGAGGCCATTTCTTATGGTGTAATTACCTTGCTGAGCCTTGATTCAGGGGGAGGGACAGTTTAGCCCTGCCTCAATATGGTTGCCTCTTTGTTGACTCCCCAAGGGAGGCCTTACCTTATCTGAGGAATGTATGTGGGTGGTATGGGGGAAAAGTGGGGAGTGGGAGAAGGGTAGGGAGGGGATACTGGGGCTAGTATATAAAATTAAAAAATTTAAAGTTCAGCTTTCACTGTGGCTGAACAACAGTGATCTTGGGTCAGAAGAATGAGACTTTTGAACTTTTGCTTTACGAAGTGATTCATTACTAATGCGGATGTAAGAAACGAGGGAGGGCTGAATCTGGGTATGTTTCAAGGCTAGAGACTTGAAGAAATACAAGTTGAAAAGGAGGCATAATGTGAACCAGAAAAGTACAATGGTTTTGAGAAGATAGCTTTGAATTTCTAAGTATCTAAATTCTAAATCTGTAGGGTATGATCACATGATCCATTTAGATAGGAGAGCAAAACTGGAGTGAAATATGCTTGAAGATCCATGCAACTGGAGAGGAGGGTTTGTGTTTAACTGTAAGCAGAAAAGCAAGGAAAATGCTCCAGTGGTATAAAAATGTAAATGTAGATTAGCTGATTATGTACATAGTAGGAAGGCATATTTATCTATAAAAATTCAGAAGTCATGAGCATGTGTAAATGTTATTTCAAACTACATGAATATGTTGTTTGGAGAATCACACGGGCTTGAGGCTCATGTATCAACACAGTGAAGACTAAATTTGATTATTTATAGTAGCAAATTGGACAATTTCGATTTAAGTTTTATTTATGTTTTTGAGATAGCATCTCACCGTGTAGCCTTGGCTGGCGGGGCACTCATACGTTGACAAGGTTGGTCTTGAACTTACAGACATGCACCTGCCTCCACTAAAATTAAAGGCATAGGCCATCACACCCATCCAACTTGGAAAGTTTTAATGAGAACAATGTCAGAGACACCTTCCAGTAATGATCTCAGAAGGCAGGTGAGAAGGTAAACTAAAGTGAAGAAAATAAAATGTGAATAGTTCCACTGTAAAGATCAGTAAAGAAATAAAAACACTGTTGAAGCATGCACCTGATCTATGAATGACTGGTTGAACAGCAGCCCAGCAGATGCAGATGGTTAGACAGTAAAATAACAATGTGATTTATGATAAAGAGAGGAAGTGCATGGAGTTGAGAAAACTCATAATGGGATTTTTGTACCCTTGAATCGAAGACCCACAAATATTTGGTAATATTGTCCTCAATAGTAAGTACAAAGAAGAGCAAAGGAACACACATTCTGGTAGATCTGGCTGTATGTTGTGGAAATCTGTGCAGTTCTTTGCTGACAGTTTCACCTTCTCAATGAGTGAGTAACTGAGGTAATTTCTGTGTAAACTTCATGGGATCATATCTATAAACTAACAGAATTAAAACACTACCAAATGGTACTTTGGTAGTTGACATTAACAGGAAAATATTGACAAAACTAAAAACTTGGGTATGATTACAGATTATATATATATATATATATATATATATATATATATATATATTCTAGCCCTGTTACCTCTGTCTACATCTTTCATGCAAAGATGAACACTAAGTTTGTGACATTAAATCTTGTGTTGAGTGTGAGCCCAAGGTTAAAACTTAAAAAAGAAATGGGTACTGTGAATCTCAAGTGCAAGATTAATTAAGGTGAAAATAAAAGGTCAGGAAATGTGCCAAACTGGAACACATGAGACATATTTTGGAAGCAAGCTTAGGATGAAATATTTAAAGGAACCTGAAGAAGAAAAATCTATGCTCACTTGACCTTTATGCTTCCTTTAGGAGTTTGGGTGGAGTATGGCACAAGGAGGCATATGTAGGCATATCATAGGTTTCTCTTGATAGTTCTGCTTGTCTTCAGTACGGACTACACAGCAGTAGAGTCTTGGTGTTATTTCTTTTATGTTCAAGTGATTTTTGTGTGTATGTGTGCAGGTGCCACGACATTCCCATGGTTGAAGGGTGACCTCAGATGTAAGTTCCTTTCACCTTGGTCAAGGCATGCCTTTAATGTTCACCACTTCATATGTCAGGCTAACTATCTTCCAAGGTTCTGAAAATTCTCTTGTCTCTGCTTCCAGTCTCACTAGGAAATTATGGAGATTAGATATGCAATTATCTGGTTTTTTATTGGTTCAGAGAACTCAGATCTTCATGCTTGTGCTCAGCAAGTTGTCTACCTGCTGTCCTTGTCATCCTCCTAACCCTCTTATATTCTTATTCAGTTCTCAGACAATTATTATTTACATGATTGCCAGAAATGTTCTGAAAAGATCTAACTTAATGTTCCTTTGTAAACCAAATCAATTTCCTAATTGAGTTCATGAGCTGTCCAGAGAATAAGCACCAGGGTGTTTATAAAAAATTAAGATAATTGCATGACTCAAACGATATAGTTTATTCAAGGAAATTATTTTATAATTACAGTGCATTGAAATCAAAGAATTTTATGAGGCAGAAAAATCACTTTTGTAAAAAGTTTAGAACTAGTCTGGGTTAAAATGAATGTTTTTCCTGACCATTGTTTCTGCTGTGCATTGCTCTGTGCACAGAGTTATTTTCTCTTTTGTCAGGATCTTGACCCACATCTATTTAAGAATAATTTGCATTTTGAAGTTTCAATTCTCCTTTCTAAGTGGCTTTGGATGTTTTTTTATGTGTGTTGGTTTGTTTCAATTAGCTGTTGAGCGCTCCTAACTGTTCCTTTTAAAATATTCTAGCTATAAATCAATGTGACTTTGAAAACAGTGATTCATACACAAAAATTTTCAGTTTTGCCTTCCAGCCTCCTCTTCTTTTATTTTATGGTCACGTTGTGACCACAAGTAAGTCACTTTTAATTTTAGTTCCTTGTTTGGAGACATAGTATAGAAGAATTAATTAAGTGGAATTTTCCTCTAAAATATAATCCTTCTATGTTAATTTTTTCATGATTACTTTTTTCTCAAAAATTTGAACACTAGGGAGAACACGTATTAGATATTTTCATTTTCCTGCTTAGTTCGCATTTTGACATATGATGCTTAAATATTCAGGCCAGTTATTACCCAACTGATATTCAAATATTAGTCCTTCACTCCTACATATAAACACACACAAATGCACAGGCACGCATGCACACAAACACATCTGTAAAATTCACTTGTCAATGTTTGATTTGAACAATTCAGGCCTTTGGCTGTTTGGATGAGGTTCACCCATGTATTGTAGGGTAATGTGCTTTGTTCAAAGTCAACTTATGTAAATATTAATCAAAAATCACACTCACAGAAGCACCACAAATAGCATTTGAACCAGTACATAGACATATTAAATTAATCAATAATCCTCTAACTTGATATTGTTTGCATGGTAAGCTTTACACATACTGAAATCATTTCGTAGAATGAATAACATAAAAATAGGTGAGAAGGAATGTTGGAATTAGCTTCTAAGCTGTTTCTAGACAGCTGTTGTACTGGATGGTTTTATGTGTCAACGTGAGACAAACAAGTCATCAGAGAAGGAACCTCAGTTGAGGAAATACCTTTATGAGATCCAGCTGTATGGCATTTTTCAATTAGTGTCAATTGAGAGCTCAGGTCATTGTAGGTGGTAACATCTCTAGACTGGTGATCCTGAGTGTTATAAGAAAGCAGGCTGAGCAACCCATGAGGAGCAAGCCAGTACTCCTCCATGGCCTCTGCATCAGCTCCTGCCAGCAGGTTCTTGCTCTTTGAGTTTCTGTCCTGACTTCCTTCAGTGATGAACAGAACTGTGGAAGGATAATCCAAATAAACTCCTCCTCTGCAATTTACTTTTTGATCATGGTATTTATTTGTAGCAATAGAAACCTATTTAGTTATGACTCCTATCTTAAGTCTTAAGAACCTATCATCAAAAAGTTAACATACCCTTGCTCACTCTTGATATAGGATGGTGGGTCTTGGTTTTGCATCACCTTGGTATGCCATACTTTGTTGACTTCCCAAGGGAGACCTTACCTCCTCTGAGTAGTGGATGGGGTGGTGGTGGAATGGAGTGAGCTTGTGGGGGTTGGAAGGAGAAGGGGAGGGAGGGACAAATGGGCTTGATATGTAAAATCAAAAATACTTTTTAAAAATTTAGTATATGGCATATTTATTTATTTTAAAAGAAAACAAACTACCTTTTTTACTTTACATACGAATCCCAGTACCCACTTCTTCCCCTTCTCCCATTCCCTTCACCTAATCCCCACACCACATTTATCCACTCCCCAGTGAGGGTAAGGTACATTGCTTTGGGGAGGGAGGAGGAACTGGGATTGGTATGTAAAATTAAAAAAAAATAATTTTTAAATAAAAAGTTAACATCAGTGGACCAAGGGGCCATGAATACTATAGATAATAATCCATCATAATTTTATCTTCTATAATTACTGGGTGTTTTAAATTTATTACAGAATAATTGTTACATCTTTTATTACTGAGAATATTTGTTAAAGATATAACCTTGTCAGCTTCTTACTTAACACAGGAAATTATAAAATGATTATGTAAATGATAAGCCATGCATATTGAAAATGCACTTATATTTAGGTCCAGTGTCCTTCCTAAACCATATGGAATCCTGATTGTAAAATTAAACCTGCACTTGAAGTACTAGTCCTTTTAATGATGAGTCTTGAACTTGAAAACTTCTTGATACATGGACTTCAGTTTGCTCTAATAACAAAAACATATTCATACTCATTCATACTCTTTTAATTCAGTAAAATGTCTACTTTATTAACAGAAGGAAAATATTTCAAAGAAAATTTCATTTAATCATCCAGGTCTAGCTGTAGCTCATAGTTAATGTTCTAGTATGGCTTGTTAGGCTAGTTTATTCATTACTAATTTAATGACCTTGCATAACTAACAAGTCACTGAACCTTCATGCATCACCCAGTACATGTAAGGCAGTTAACTGGGACTATAGGTGTGCTGAGAATGGCTTTGATACAATTAAATGGAAGGGTTTTTAGTTTGTTTAGGTGAATCCAAATCAGGAAACAACTTTGAAATTGCTCTCATTTTTCAAGCTACAGCAAACACTGATGCTGATATAAAAAGTTTGAAAAAGTAATTAAGAATGCAGAACATAACATACAAGTTCAGGGAGATATTGTATTGCTTCTTAGTCCAGCATTGAGTAAAATGCTTGAGTTCTTTTGAAAAATGATAAAATTATTCTCAACCCCGAAGCAAAAATTAGAAGTACTCACTAAAGAGCAGAAGACATACAAAAGAGTGATATGGGGTCCTGTAAATAGGGCAGGAGCAGAGATTATGAATCAGTCACAGTGTGACAGGGCTGTGTTCATGGGCTAATTATGTCTCATCCAAATTCACATGTTGAAGTCCTAACCATACCTCAGGACGTGACTTGATTTTTGTTTAGCTCGTTGAAAGAGGTACCTTACATAAATGATAAAATGAGGTCATTCAATATGGCTGTTGTTCTTATAAGAAAAAGATATGAAGACATCAGTATATGCTTGTGCACAGCAAGAAAAAAAAGGGTCACATGGAGCACTTGATCATTTTGCAAGTCAATGAGAGAACATCCAGTTGAACAAAACTTGACAACACTGGGTCTGAGACTAGAAGAATATTTTATATATTTATATCTGCTAAGGTGGTAGCCAGAAGATAGAGACTTAATCAGGAAAGAATGCTGCTTCAAGTAAACAGTTTATAACAATAGATCTTCTCAGGAAAATCAAACAAATTCAACCTTTATCTCACAAATAATGCAAATATTTGTTCTGCACCTATTATGAGTCATAATGTCAAAATCATAACATTACAGCATTTAGAGTGTTCTAAAATGACATTAGCTATTTGTTGTAGGTACATTAATGTAATAGTCCTGGGTTAACACAAAAGTGTAGCATTATAAAGAAAATAACTTTTAAATTGGTCCATTAAGATAGTAAAAAATATATAATACACATAACTCATAAATGATCCATAGCCAATCATTATATTCTGAATGATAGTAGCAATTGATATAAGAAAAAGTTAAACAACCAATTGAACCAGGAGTTAAAAATCAATAACATTTAAATAGTTCCCAAACCTGAAGAGTTAGTTCAATTCATAATGATCAAATATGACTTGGTAAAAAATAAAGGTAGTCTACATGCATCAGGGTGACTGCATATGAACCACAGGAGGATAAGTCAACAGTAGAGTGCAATTTCCTAAGCATACATTATGTATATGAGATATACAACTCTTTGTAGAAAAGCTAATGAAAAATGGTCAACTTCTGTTTGGTTTTAACATTGGTATAAAGGATACAGTTTATACAATTGAAGCATGCAAGACCTAGAAATGAATGGCTCATTTTGGTTTTTGTCTAATTTTTCACAAACATTTGATTTGAATGTCATGTATCAGTGGGAACCCATGATCAACAAAGCTTTAGGAGCAGTCTTTGAATAGTCTACTTGTAGATTTGTACATTGTAGATCTATGTACATTCCCCTGTGCCTAGTAACTCTCAGTGAATGAGAAAATAGCCAAGAGAGAACAAGAGGAGGAGTGAATAAAGAGCAAAACAAAGCTTTCAAGTCCAATAATAACCTAATTATTTAAATTGAGATATTCATAAAAAGAGATACAGTAAAAATTAAAAGGGATCAAATACATTTTTCATTCCAATTCAAACATTCAAATTCCATTCAAACAAGTAGTCTACACTGACTTACACTGTCTTTCTGTTTAAAAAGAAATTAGATGTATTTTCATAAATAGTATATTACACACCTATTCTCCATAAATATTTTCAAAATCAGTTAACACTGAGACTTAAAACCAAATTTGAGAGGGAGAAATAGAGGAAGACAGAGAGGTTGAGAACCAGGGCAGACAGAGACAGACTGTGGACTTTCCGACATGGTGGTCCTGAATAAAAGAACTAAATTATTGTAATGATGATATTGCGGTAACCTTCAAAGTAACTGCACTAGAATGGAGGGAAATTGCCTTTAGTGCAATTATCAAAAGACTCATGGGCCAATGAACAGACATTGAAAGCATCAAATGTTAGAAGAAAGTAAAATGTGTATTTATTTCTTCATAACAATATGAAGTAGTTGAGAATTTAAAAATTCATAAAAACAAAACAAATAAAAATCAAGAACTACCAAGTAAACTCAAGCAGTGAAAAGTCAAGGTCTAGGTGAGCTGCCAAGTAAACAGTGTATTATTTGCAATAGCTAATGGAACATGAGAAAATATAATTTGTTTGTCCTTGATGTTGGCAACATTCCTCTGTGATCAGCATTTTTGCCCTGACATTGGCCCTTGCAGAAGCTGGTAAACTAGAGAATTAAATAACTTTTAGCTCTGATGTGTGATTTTCAATGAAAAACATTTACATAGTCAGATTCGGGCAAGTATTTATTACTGTTCAACCTTCCAAAAATGTCTTTTGATAAATCAGAAGATTTACAATGACTTTTATCCATGATGAAAGGTAGAACAATTTTTGAAAATATAATGTGACAGAAATCTTTCTATATATGTGTGTGTCAATATATGATGTAGGTGTAGATATACATGTATTGTGCACATACTGTAAGTATGTATTTGCATACACACACACACACACACACACACACACACACCTATATTCTAAGAATTAAGAAAGGAAGCCAAATAAGATTGTACAGGAAGTAGAACATTTGTCTCAAGTTTCTAAAATATTTAAATACTTAAAAACTCCTTTGCTCCATTGTGCATGAAGAAACATTAGACAAATGGAGAGGTAAGTTTTTTAGACACCAAACTCACTGAAAGAGACAAAAATGATGGAAAATGCTGATGTGCTATGAATCAGCTCCATGTTTATAAATTTTCACCTGTGATTGTTGTGTTCTTGCCTTTGAATATTTTAAATCTCTAGTTCTGTGGGAGAGGAATCCATCGTCATGTTATAAATACTACATTTTCTCATCCACTTGAAATATAGCAGTTTTCAATTTTTAGTTACCTGCCTCCTCTTTTGTGGAAACTACTTAATAATATGCTTTCAAGTTCTTATGTTTTCCATGCTGTTGCTATTGAAGCAATCCATCTTTGGTGTGGGAGGTACATCTGTCTATGTGTTTCTTATATTGGTTAATGAATAAAGAAACTGCCTTGGCCTGTAATAGGGCAAAAGAACAGAGCTAGATGGGGAAAACTAAACTAAATGCTGGGAGAAAGGAGATGGAGTCGGAGAGAAACCACGGAGCTGCCAGAGTCAGATATGCCAAAACTTTGCTGGTAAGCCACTGCCATGTGGCAACACACAGATGAATAGAAATGGGTTAAATTCGTATGTAAGAGTTAGCAAATAAGAAGCTAAAGCTAATGCGCCAAGCAGTGCTTTAATTAATACAGTTTCTGTGTGACTATTTTAGGTCTAAGCTAGCCGGGTGTCTGGGACAAACTAGCAGCTCATTTCCCCCAACACATCTTAGCTCTCAAAGTAGGAATGAGGGGCATTTCTTCCCATTGTTGTAGAAAAGCGAGGGCTCCTTAAGTTCATCTTCAAAATAACAAGGTAGATATTCATGATTTGGGGACACATATCATATTTTTCCAGATAGTGCTTTTTTAATATATTTTGTCTCAATTAATCCTTCCTTTTCTACTCATATCCAATAAAGGAGTATGAATTAAACAGTCAAATAAATACAGAGACTTGACACTTTGTCAATTCTTCTTTCAACCATATGTTTATTATTTGACTGTATTTCTGTTTTTGGCAGTTTTAATGATACTTTCCACTACATTTGCTCTTCCATCCCTGAGAGTGAACTTTAAACAATATGAAAAAGGAAAACAAAAAGGGTGTGGTATTTAAAACACAACAAAAATAACCTTCTACTCATTATACAGTGTCTGGGGATGCCACCCATAATGCATTGATGACCTTCAGTCTCCTCTCTTGTCTTTCATTTATCAAATCATGCAGAAATAATTCCTCAATATATGTCCATTAACTAAGTTTCTATTTAGATAAAAACAGATATAATTTAGAGATGTAAGAATAAAACAGTAGATACACTAGTTTTCCAAATGAATGCCTGTCATATTAAAGGATAAGACAAGATAATTGGCCCAAATAGATGTCTTCTTTAGGGGTACTTTCTTGGGGTATATCTTCAAAGAAACATTGACAGTTTCTGCAAGAAAAAGTGTTGTTTTTATTTCCACATGGATTTTACTTGAAATTTCTTTCGCATGTCATTTGTCTCACACTTTGCAGAGGTAGCTGTTGGGGTCAAATCCAGTGTGATACTGATCAATCAATGGCATTTTCAACTAATGTTGTAAAGGAGCATTTTCAACTAATGTTGTAAGTGCATTTCTGACACTTTTCCAGTTCCTTCCATTTTATATAAAACATCATGCTCTGAAGAACAGATTGCTCATTAAGTCTGCTATCAATCTTGGGTTAGGTACATTTAAAAGATGCTGAGAAAATTGCATCTATAATGATGTAATCTTTCAATTTATGGTTTTCATCTTCCCTGTGGTACTGTTAGCTTTGACATATAAGTAGAGACTAAAACTGACATTGTCAAATGCTGTCTCGTATGATAAGATTCTTAAAACTAAGGAAATCATATATTGTCTGGATTTTATAAACTTATATAGGACTAAATGAAAGATTTCAGCATTCATAATTAAAGAATATTTTATCAAAATTCCATTAAGCAGTCTCCAACTGAAACATACTGGTAAAATTTCTTATATCTAAAGACTTTATTAAAATTAAGTGATGGGCATTTTTAGAAGCTGTGTAGTCCTAATTATTCATTGATTGAGCTTATTCTTTCACCGCAAGTAGTTAAGAAGAATCTCTTTTGTCAGAATGCCTTGATTTGAATATTTACTTGACGATTTACCAGCAATGTAACAAAAAGCTTAGTTTTAATTTGTTGCTGAGAGATAAAAATGTGCCCATAAAATCAGTGGTATAAGTACTGAATAAGTAATAAGTAACTTTTAAAATTAATAAACCATGTGGTATGAGGTACATAAATATATGTTCTTATTCTTCAGTGATTCAGTCAGTAATCTGTCATTAAGTTATGTGTCAGTAGAAAATTATTGTTAATTATTTACAGTTTTTAAGAACTCCAGACACATTACTAGAGTAAAACATGATTGATTTCTTAAGTAACTACTGTTTGTTAAGTGGTAATTGTATATATATTTTTTAAGTACTTGATATATACAAAGATGTTCAGGATGCATTATAGCTAATGAGAAAACAGGGTCATTTATCATATTAGGTAAACAAAGAGAAATATTTCAAATGTCAAAAAAGAAATGCATTGACATCTTAAGTACTTATTTATTTCTATGCCTTATTTCTTTGCTTGCAGGTAAATATATATGTGCACACACACAGAGAGACATATATATATATATACATATATATATGTATATTTAATGAAAACATTTAAAACTTTCTGTCATATAATATTAAGGAATGTTGTAATCTTTAGTGTTGTTAAGAATATATATTTTTCCAGGTAATAGTCTCTCCTGACATAGAGAACTATTATGAGGAGTTTATAACCTCATAAATTGTATAATGATCATACCTTTTGATACACAATGTCATTGCATTTTATCAATAGGTTGCTATGTTAGGGAATTTTGCCATGTTTATTCTTTATACTTATCAACAGCTCTCAAGTTTCCACAACAAACACCTAATGGTTCTTTCCAAGCTTCAGAATTAACTACAGCTTAAATGAAACATCTTATGTATCATTTATGCAACTATATGTGAACAGCTTCAATAAAGTATCAATTTTAAGACATGTCATAGTACAGAATGCATATAACATGGAAGCAGAATGGAAGACTATTGGGAGGCTGTGGAAGGGAACCAAGAAGAGATGGTAAGGTAGAATGAAGTAAAGAGAAGTCAAAGAGAATATGTCTTAACTACTTTTCTGTTGCTGTGAAGAGACACAATAATCAATGCAACTTATAAATGAAAGCATTAATTTGGGACTTGTTTACATTTTCAAAGGGTTAGTCCACAACCATCATGATGGGAAGCACAGTGGCTGACAGGCTGAGAAACATTTCTTACAGAGTTTACATCTGATCCATAAGCAGAAGGCATAGGGAGAAGTGGTGGGCAGAAATAGGTGCCTATATGGTCTTTTGATACCTCAAAGCCCACCCTGAGTGACACACCTCTTCTAATAAATCCAAGCCCTCTAATCTTTCCTAACTATCTCAGCAGATAGAAACCAAACATTCAAATCTATCAGCCTGTGAAGAACATTTTCATTTAAAGAGCCACAGAGGAGGATGTATAAGAACAAAGCATAAAGATACACACACACACACACACACACACACACACACATACACACACATATATATACATATTGTGTGTGTGTGTGTGTGTGTGTGTGTGTGTGTGAAAATACCATAATGAAATCCATGGTTTTGCATGCTAACTTAAAGACATCTTTTAATGTAATGCAGCAGATACAGAGATCCACAGCTAAACATGGGAGTTCAGTCAGAGAGAGGGAGGAGCAATATTATGAGCAAAGGGGCCAAGACCATGATAGAGACACCTACAGAAAAATTTAACTCGAGCTAGTGGGAGCTCACTGACCCCAGACTGACAGGGAAACCAGGCATATGACCAAACTAGACCCCCTGAATGTGAATGTGACTGTAGCATGATTAATAAAAACCCAGAGACAGAAATTGGGGTTCAACCTGAAGGTCAGAAAAGCAAAACAGCCAGCTACTGGCTCTTACTTCTACCTCAGTTCAAAATGGTGATTCTGCCTCCAAGAACCGCAGAATGAGACTGGATGTGAGAGCTGTATCCTCCTGTTTTATATTCCTCTCTAGTGCTGGTATTAAAGGCGTGCACCAATGCTGCCTGGTTTCTATGGCAAACTAGCGTGGCTATTGGGTTTAAAGGTTTGTGTCACCGCTACCTGCTCAGTACAACTGATTAGTGGGGCTGTTTCACTCTCTGAAAACTTTATTTATTAAACACAAATGAAATATCACTATGGGTGACAGTTGTGTGCCATGGGCAGTTTGTGAGGCCACAAATAGTGAAACCAGTATTAATCCCTGGTGCATGATCTGGCTCTTTGGAACCTATTCACTATGGAGAGATACCTTGTTCAGCCTAGATATAGGATCGAGGACCTTGATCCTGTCTCAAGTTATGTGACGCCTCACCCTCTCTGAGGTGTGGATGGGGGTGGTGGTGGAGAAGGTGCGAGGAAAGGAGGGAGAGGGAACTGGGATTGGTATGTAAAATAAGATTGTTTTAAAAATAATAAATAAATAACTTTTAAAAGATCATTGATAAAGCAATTTGCTACAGTTAAAAACCTCCAAAGAAAGCCTCTACTCATAAGAGAGGAGACTATGTTTGACAATGTCATTTTATTTATCAGCAATTTAAAACGCACACTTCCCTTAGAGGCTGAAGTTTTGAGTAGCTTACTAACTGTTGAGTCTGGATTCTACTATACACTTTGTTTGCACACTCGCTTTGGCTCTGAGGACAGCCATGTTACTGCCACATCAATTTCTGCAAGCACAGAGCCCAAGTCTACTAAAGAATTGTGGGTGCTACCGTTGCCCTCTGCTGAGTCTGTTTGCTTCAGATGGGTCACTAATTGCACCACATCTAATGTGTTCTTCTCATCGAATCCAAACTCACCTATTCTACAAAAATACTCAAGTTTGCTTCTCCGGGGCATTTAAAACATGTTTACCTGAGGAAAACTTCCAACTTTATATGCTTATAATAACTTATCTCTTTATAATCATTATGAATATGGATTTATAAGTCACGGTGATTGTTATGTTATCACTCTTGTTACTAATTAAATGTCTCCCAAGGTTGTCTTGTTGGAATCTTGATCTCTTGTGTCAATGTTGTAACAGAATGGAAACCACTAAAAGGAAGAAAACAGTTATGTCATTGAGGGAGTCGCCTTGGTAAGGAACTGATGCACTTAGAGTGGTTGGATTTCCACTAAAGGACATTTTAATAGAATAGGCAACCTGATCCCTAAATCTCTTTCTATGTAGCCATGTGATCGCCCTGTGTTGAATGTGCTTCAATCACAATTTCATCATTTTGTCACTCAGGTAAAGGACCTGCTATAGAGCTGGTCTATGTTGCTGAATCTCCAGGACTGTGAAATAAATACACCTCCCTTCTTCACATTTTACCCTCACTCAATTAGTTTGTTGTAGCCTCAGAAAGGAGACTGATTAAGACAACTTCTTACTTCTCAATACGACAGTCTGTCCTGTGAGGCTGCAGTATATTACTAAACACACCAGGAAAACTTGAGAACCAGAGGCATGCCCTGCTCTCACTGAGGGATCTTTAGGAAGTGACTAAATTGAGTCCCGTTGTTCTTATTTACAAAAGTGAGCAGGACATCTGGGCTTACATTGAACAGATCTAGCATAGCCAAGATGGTAAGAACTCAGGCTTTATAAATCTCTTCAGTTCTTTGATGCTGCAGAACTTGTTTTTTGCATTTTGTCTTCTCCATGGTATTTAGTCTTTGCAATTTACTTTGAAACTCAACCTTGTGGAATTGAGTTTGTTCAAAAAAAAAAAAAAAGCAAAAGGAAGCACTGCTCAGTAAAGTATGACAAAGGAACTACGAGAACATTTTGATGTATGATGTGAAGCGTGGTCCCATTGCTATCCGTCTCAGGGAGGCAGGACTCAGTAGCTAGCTAATGATAGCACCCATCAATCAGAAATGGTCTACATCAAATTGATCAGAAACATTAGGTGAGCAATGAGGAAAGCGGCAGAACATTAAACAAATTTATTTTTCCTAGCCTTATTTCCTGCCTCCGACTGAAGGACAAATTACAAGTATCCTGAATAGTGAAAGAACATGCAGCTTCCTGTGGGGCCTCATTTGTTCATAAATGTCACAAGAGAAGTGCGACTCTTCCAGACCAGAAACACTTTCATATGCAAACTCAAATGCTGCCCTATCTAAGCCGAACACCTCCCTTCATTCACATCTTTCTTTTTGTTTCCACGTTCAATGTTATTTTCTTGTGCTTGAGACATTCAGCTAAAACAAAGGAGGTTTTTATTTTTCTACCAAAGATATTGAAAATTGATATAATTAGGATATAGAGGTAAATAGTTTGATTTGAGCTTCAGTTACCCTGGGTGTGAATGCAAGTGCTTTCTTTCTCTACTTCACCTATGCTGCCTAGAGAAAAGCTATTGCTTGGCAATTAAAAGTGAAGCCGACAGCTGTCTAAGAGTTAGAAATAGACACCCAAGTACTTCGTGTTTTCTCCTGTTTTTCCTTTAGTACTTCTTTCTGCAGACATTAACTTAGATTATTTGTAATATGCTCGTACTATATTGGAAAATAAACTCGATATGTTATTTTGTATTTTGAATGATAATGTTTAAAGAACTATGACCCGAGGTCTTAGTGCACCCTGTAATTACTTCATATATTTTACTCACTCCTGAGGTAAAATAGCTTCACTATATTCCGTATTAGGAATTATTCTTTTTTCTAAGCAAAACTAAATTATTCTATGCATCATACATTTCTCTGAACTATATGTCTGCCCTTAAGATCAATAGGAGTAAACATTCTGATGGGGCTGCCCAAAGGTTAATATGTCTAGGATTGAGGAATGCTGTTGCAGATTGATGGGGGATGAACTAGAAGACCTCTGGGGTCCTATGATTTCATGGTTGCAGAAGGGTGAAAATGACATCATTGTTATTAATAGAGAAGATGGCTAAAACCACCATTGTTCTTTAAGCAATACAGAGTGAAGAATTTCTTTGTTCAGCAAAACTGCTCTGTGCAATGAGGAATAGTTAAAAAGCATTACAGTGAGAGTTTGAAAATCTAGCTTCTATTCTTGCTGGTTCTCTAACTGGCAAAGCGACCTTAGCCAGCTCAATTAACCTCTCAGCATTTCTTTTCTTGCATATAAACAAGGGAACAATACCTACCTATTCTAACTTTCAGGATTGTTTTCCAATTCGGCTGAGATAAAACATGTGAAAATGTTCTGGAATGAGTTGCACAGCATACAAATGGAAGTTAATAATCATTGCTAGGTTTGTTTATGACTCCGTTGCTTTCAGAGGCTGTCCTTGCTCAAAATGAGTCATTTCTCTTACTGCAATTACTGCAAACTGATTGTGTGTTCATCTTTTCTCCTGGCATTCAGCAGTCACACCTCATCCTTGGTTGATGTCTTGTTTATGCTCCTACAGTTCTTTTGTTTACTGCTTATATGACTACTCATTCGCACTTGCCTGTTTGTTAGGAGCTCTTTAGGGGCTCTCCCTTCCTCTCTCTCTCTCTCTTTATATATATATATATATATATATATATATATATATATATGTGTGTGTGTGTGTGTGTGTGTGTGTGTGTATTATCTTTTTCTTTCTATATATATATATTCAGATTTATGTACATATAAACTTTCATTTGTATGTTGTACAACTCATTCCAAAAAACTTCCCCATGTTGTTCTACACTGTATATGTTGTGTCTGTGTGTTTGTATGTGTGTGACCCATGGAATATGTTTCACTTTTCAAAATTACCAGGATTTAGTAACTGATTTGTCTCTCCTGTCCATGTAGTATGCTTTCAAACCGCATGTTTCTTGGTCACATGGTATTCTTATCCACAGAGTTTCATATGGTTTACAAGTGCCAGCATTGAAATTAGTTATGATTATTATAGTGATTCCTTGTGTGGAACAGTCTCCCCCCTAAGATGATTTTATTCTGCGTAGTCGCTGAGAATCAGAATCATAGACATGCCTTGTAATTTTTCATATTTTCAAAGCCTTAGATTCAGCTTCCTTATCCATTTCTGTATCTCTGGCCGCTGCTCTGAAAATATACTGCTCATGGAATCAGAGCATCAGAATTTGACCATGTACCTTAGAATATGAAATTTTTATAACATTGACTGGAAGGAAGAGATGTTGCCAAGGGGACAAAAGTATCACAGGCCATTGATAAACAATTAGATATGAAGCCAACTCTTCTAGAATCCACTTTGAATTCTGTCCACCCCAGGAAGACCTTGTCCCTCTCTCCAAGACAAAACTATCTAGTTCCAATTAGGGTGGCAAAATCATGAAGAAAATATATCAGTAATTATGCTCAGTTTTGTGATGAAAATATCTAGCAAAAACAACCCAAGAAGCGGCAGTTTCAGTTTTCCATCCTAGGAGAGGCACAGCAGCAGCAGTGTGAGGCTCTTGGTCACATTGCAGCCAGGGTTAGGAAGCTGCAGCAGAGATGTGAGGGACCCGTTTACATTACAACCACGATTATGAACTGCAGCAGAAATGTGAGTCACTCGGTCCATGACAGTCGCGGTTAGAAAAGCTGGAGCAGCAGTGTGAAGTTCCTGGTCACATTGCAGTCACAGTTAGGAAGAAGGGGTAATTGATGGCTACCAGTTCACTTTTTCCTAATTTAGTTTCCGGTCTCAGTCCATGGAATGGTGTGTCCCAAACTTAGGGTTGATATTCACATCTCTATTAATTTAATTTGGAAAGTCCTTTACCAACATGTCTATACGTGTTATGACTAGGTAATTTTAGTTTCTGCCATTCTGGTGATCATTAATGAGCATCATAGATGGAAGCAATGACTAAGCTGGACTAGGATAAAACATGACTATTGAAAGGCAACCAGGAGAGAGAAAATGAGCCTGCAGTTGCCATTGGTCATTAGCTGGTTCTCCTACCAGGTTCTATACCCTACCGCAGTTAACTGATGGCCATTCAACCTAAACCTTTGCTCCACTTGGTCAACCACACACATCACCAGGAGGAACACAGAGAATGTCTGTTGTGTACTACGGCTAAAACAATGCAGTGGAATGAATCCTGGGCTCTATGGGATTCTTAGTTTCCAACTTCATTTGAACGACTGGGAAATTACCTTACGCTGAAGTTGTCATAGACCAAGTTGCTGATGCTACGATTTTTAGTGCTCTGGTTTCATAGTAATTTTCCCTTAGAGCTTGATGGTGTTTTGTGGATTTGTGGGAGAAAAATAGATACATTCACAAGTGCATGGGTGCAAGCGTGGGCACGCACACACACACACATACTCTCTCTCTCTCATACACACACATGCAAATGTATGTTCACACACATGTATGAACTCACACCCTGAAGATTTCAATAAATCTGCAACTTCATTTGAAGATGAGCTGATTTCTATATATGCCTTATAAACAATGTGAGGCAGAAATGATTTTAAAATGTGAAGATATTAAAAATCTCTCAAGACTTCCCCTTTAATAACACATGTGGAAATCAGAAACTGTCTTCCTCATCGCTTAACTATAGGAAGACTGTTGTCTCGACTCTCCACCTCTCTTGACCATGCTTTGCACTATTTTATATGAGATGTGTTCCATTTGTCAGTGAAGTCCAGAAGGAAATTCACAGAAAATAATCTTCCTGTCATGCTCCCTTAGTGCAGGACCTACCACCAAAGCTCATTATATTTAGCAGTGATTTTTTTTAATGCTTTTCTAACTAAAATTATTTTAAACAGATATTTAAAGATATAAAGCATACACATGTTTTCCAGCCCTTACTGATGTTTCTATACGTGAAATTGATCATTTATAAGTTTTATTTTAAAATTAGATTATGCATATTATATATCCCAACACAAATCATTTATTTATAGTGAAAATATTCCTACAAAATATACTCCTGCAGATCCTAAAGTAACGTGTTTACATCCTCCATTTACAGTAGCTCTGCCGAACAAAAGCACACTGGAACTTCTTACCCCACTATTTCAGAAACATAGTGCCCCTCGATCAAGACAATTGCTCAATTATTATTCGAGACATTTCTGTGAATGCATCTTTCCATGTTATCATATTGAATACAATAGCTAATCAGAAAGGCTTAGCGCCATTTATAATGAGGGTGGCGCTAACCCATTCAGTTGGTGGCCTTATTAGCAGAGTGAACTTCTGGTAAGGAGATTTCTGTCACGAGATGAACTTCGTAATTAAATGACAACATCTTCATCTTTCCCTAGTATTTTCACCCTGGTATTTACCTTGTAGAATTTGGATTGCCTACCTTCTATAAAAAAAATGACAGCTCTTAAGAATCCCAATACATAGATAACATGTATATTTCTTGTTATGCTCCTTTGTATATTAGTACTTACAATTCTAGACAGTTTTGGTTTTTTCTTTTCTTGATAATAGGAAAGAGGACTTTGTCCTCCACATATGTGTCCTTCTGGGAGCTTCTCTGCTCTTTGGCTGATGTGGGATTTGCTCTGTATGCTGTGAATATCATTAGTTAATAAGGAAACTGTTTTGGGCCTCTGATAGGGTAGAGATGAGATAGGTGGGGAAAACTAAGCTGAATGATGGGAGAAAGAAAACAGAGACAGTGAGATGTCATGTATCCGTGCCAGAAACAGATGCTCGGATGGAATTTTACCTGGTAAGTCAAGGCCTCATGGCAATACACAGATTAATGGATATGGGTTAATTTAAGATATGATTTAATTAGAAATAAATTAAATGAAATAAATTTAATAATTTAATAATAATAAATTAAATGAAATAAATTTAATTTAATAAATTAAATTAAATTAAATAAATAAAGCAATGCTTATGCTATTGGCCAAACAGTTTTGGAAATAATCTGGTTTCTGTCTGATTATTTTGGGCTGAGCAGCTAGTAACAAACAAGCAGCCCTCCTACAACAAATTGGCACCAACATGGCCAACTAAAATCCACTTAAACCCTGAGAGATTTGGGGAAGAAATTATAGTCAAAAAATAAAAAAGAGCTAAGCACAGCATGATGCCATGGCTCCTTTAAGACTTTAAGAGAGGTTTTCCTGATTCTGTGGTAGCAGAAAAAAGCCTTGCGGTTTTGAAATGGTGGCTTCCTGGGCTGTGCTGCCAGTACAAATTTTGACGAGGTCCAGCTATGGAGAATAGGTTTAATAGGGTTTGTGAGCAGAGTACTACAACTTACTTACTTAATGGCAACATAGATGTGCTGTGTACATAAAAAATGGGGCTGTGAGCATGGCTCATGCTAAACAGACCTCTGCCCTGTCATGTTGTACTGGGCGGAGCCCAAAGAAAGAGCAGACCTAGCTGCTGCTTAGCACTTTGAGAAACCATCCTGGACAAAAAGAATAACAGACACACAATAGGACAGATTCAGACATAAAAGACCTCTAAATGAGATACAGCTGTAACATGAAAAGGCCGGGCCTGCTTGTTCAGATTTCTGTCCTGCCCAGCCCCCCAACTGCTTAGCCCCAAAGAAAATGACACTGAGGACTCCATAAGTTATAATGCTGATTGGCCCATTAGGTCAGGCTTCTTACTGGCTAACTCTCATGTCTTAATTAACCCATTTTTCTGATCTATGTTAGCCATGTGGCTCAGTACCTTTTTCAGTGGGGCAGCTCACATCCTGCTGCTTCGGTGATCTGGACAGGAGTAGGAGGAATCAACTTCCTCCTCCCCAGAATTCTCCTGCTTTCTTTGCATCATTTCCACTTCCTGACTGGTTTTCCCGCCTACACCTCCTGCCGGGCCAATCAGCATTTATTTAAAACATGATTGACAGAATACAAACAATTCTCCCGCACCATACAGTGTGTTTAAAAAAATGTATGTAGGCTTGGGAGAGAGAAGAAAAAAGTAAAGAGACAGTAAATATGATAATATAGTATATTATATTATATCTATATTGTATGTAGATATATTATATCTCAATTGCTCAGGTCAGGACATACATACACATACACACATTATCATAGTTTCCAATGTACATTTTATATTTTTTCTCTGTTGCTACATGTATGTAGTAGACATTAATTTGATTTTAATCTACTTCAGTAAGAGTGTCTATTATGGTGAGTTTTACTGACAGACACCTGCCCTTTCATCTTGCATTATTATTTTGTTACAAGGGTTCTGATAATAAGCAAATCTTAAGATAGACCATCTGTGTGGGCAATCATCCCTTACTTCAGCAGAAACAAATAAGGCTTTATCACTGCTATAGTAGGTGATCTAAACATCAGGAAGGAAATGCTTTGCTTTAAATAAATATTTTATATCATGGGCATAACAAAGAAACTACCTTAAGAGAAGAGGCAGCTCAATATCAGGACACTGTAAAAGTGTTTCTTCATGGGACTTATTTTTGATCGGGCCTCTGGTGGAAGCCTCTTTATTTGCCTTCTACCATTTCCAGTCATCTCTTCTACAAATGACAAATATTCTCTCTACAATGAGAAATGAGTTCCCTGAAATGAATTGTTCCTTTCTAACCTCTCCACCACTGTTTTGTGTCTCTGTTCCTCATGTCCTAAATCACAATCATCTTATTCATGTATTCATGTTAGAGACCTGGATGCCTTAGACCCCTTTACTCACATAGTCTCCTGTTTTGAATAGCTCCATAATTTCTTTTCTTTTCTCATTCTTAATAACTATCAAATGATATCATCTTGGATTTATACTATTCTACTATTTTGATAATTCCCAATAACTTTACTTTTAGAGCCATTTAGCGGCTTAACAAAATTAATAAGAAAGCATAGTATTGTAAAGAGACTGCTAGTTCATATCCCAACTGCCTAGAAGCTCAGACCTGCAATAATCACACAGAAGATATTATTTGCAATACTGTTTGCCAATAGCTCAAGCGTATTTCTGGCAAACTCTTATATTTTAAATTAACCCATCTTGATTAATCTGTGCATCGTCATATGGCTGTGGCTTATGGGCAAGGTTCCAGCTCATCTGTTTCCAGCAGAGGCTACATGGAATCTCTTCGACTCTGCCTCTTTTTCTCCCAGCATTCAGTTTAGTTCTCCTCGCCTATCTCTATTATGTTCTGTGCAGGCCCAAGACAGTTTCTTTATTAACTAATGATAGGCACAGCATACAGAGGGGAATCCCACATCAACACAAGATATCTCTATGTGTTCCATTTTGCCAAACGTATACTCTGTTTCCTTTTTATCAGCACCCCAGACCAGAGTGAGCATTTTTATAATTGATAGCTTTTCACTGATGCATCAGTATCATCCTAGGTCTAAAATTTACATTAAAATTGTTGCTGTCTTGTCCATGGCTTTGACAAACATGAAAGAACAGCTTGAGACAATTAGTGTGCCAAAACCATAGTTTCACTGTCTTAAAAATAATTTTGCCTGCAGATTCATTATTTTGCCTTAAACTGTCTATTTATTCAATAGTTTTTCTCAACTTTATGGTCATGCATTGAGAGGGTATGTACCTTTTAAATAGAGTCCTATGCTTTCTGTAAGAATATTAATCTTTCTGAGAGGCAGTTTAATCAGAATTTAATCACTAATGCTGTTTCACTGCTCCCAGTGTAAAACATATTAGTGATGTAAAAACTCTTGACAGATTTGTGTTTGCTTCTTTTCCTCCATCTCATGTTACTTATTGCAACTCATATCCCTGCTAGACTTAAGTGTTTATAGTCGATTCAGTGAACCCTACTGTGTCTTGATGATGGGTATTTCATCATTCTTTTTTTTCCTCCTTACTAGCAGTGCATTCATCCCTCCCCATAACTAGACACATTGAAACTATTTCTTATATTTCTACTCAGAAATCCATTTACCCAGAGAATTCCAAAGAATTCTAAAACATGAGCTCATTTACAGCATCTGACTTTCAGTCTCTTCACCACAGTACCAGAACGTTCTACTGAAATCATTTGCTGTGTCCTACATTACTCAGCGAGTTCCTTAGAGGCCACCATTTCTCTAGTACCTAAGACAAAACTATCTTTAAATTTCTGCATAGACCAATTATTTTTTTGTTTGCGGGAAATTTAAAGGGTTATCAGTATAAAATAAATTATTTTGATCATTTTCCTAACAAAATCAAGGTAAATATTATTAAGTCATCTTTATATCTTAGTATCATCTAACACTAAATAAAAATTCTGAATTAGAATGTGACGTCCAGGCTACACTACTTCATTACTACAAAACAGAGATGTGTCAGTAAACAGCCACAGAGTCGTAAAAATATTTCTTCTTTTTTTTTTAACTTTTTAGTGACTCATTTTATAGGTAGTCTTAGCATAGTTTCATTCCAAATGAGAAAAATGTGCTTAAATTAAAAAGTTACTTATTTTCATGTGTTAGTTTTAGAAGTAAACAGATGATGATTGTAAATCTAGGACACAAGGAGATAAAATAAATAACTGAAATAGCCAAGTGAGGTTTCCTAGAAATATTGCTGAAATTTAGCAGCATGCTTTCTTAGGTCACTGAGATGCTTAATTGCTGAATGTTCTTTCCTTGGACACTGGAATCTTCTTTGTGATTAAGGAATGTTTCCTTACAGTAGTGGAATCTTGATAATTTGCTTCTACATGATATGCTAATTATCATTATAATTCTAGATAATATCTTTTTTTAAATGTAGTTTGCCATAATATTTGTCATGTAAGGAATTTGAACAAATGATTTTATCCCCTAGTACCGAAAAGAAGTGTTCCTTTTGACCTGCAAAAATAAAAACAAAATAAACAAATAAAAAAATAACAAAAACACATCAGTACTCTGTTAAAGGGATTGTTTCTTTTTTAAACTTTAGGGAGAAGTTGTTTAAGACTACCTGTCCTCCAAATGTGGTTGGTTTGACAGCGTTCCTCTTACTGGTGGTATAACTCACTCCATGTCTTGTGTTCCATGAACTTTGCTAGGGGAAAGCTTGATTGTTTTTTATTGCCTGTGTGATCTTGTCCATATTTCTAACATACTCAAGCCTCATTTTTTAAAAAATGATTTTTAACATTTTTAGAGAAAATTAAAAACATGTTAAATTTGTTTGAGAATTTCATATAACATATTTTTATCATATTTATCTGGCCGTCAACAACTCTTGTCAGATACACCTTCTTTCTCTCTAAGCTACCCAACTTTGCATTCTCTTTAAAAAAAACATGAAGGTCAATTTGTGCTGCCCCCAGTTTTTAGGATATGTGACCTTTCACTAGAACATGGCTTACTTACTGGGGGCTACACTCCTAGAAAATGTGACGCCTCCTCTCCCTGTAGTTGAACATTTGGCAGTAGCTCCTTTACTAGGCTGAGGACTTCGTGCCTTCCTCTCTTTTCTGTGCTGGTATTTAGTCTGGCTTGATGCTACACAGGTCTTGTGCGTGGTATCACAGCTGTGGTGACACCATGTGTATGACTTCATGTGCATGATTTCCCTGTTGCGTTTATAAAACATTCTTCCTATAGTCATTCACCACTTCATGCTTTTGCCCTTTTTCCATCCCCATTTTCCACTGTTCCTCTAATCTTGCAGTAATCTGCGTTAAATAGACCTGAAGCATGTGGGTAGTGTTTTCCCTCATTTTTGGTCATTCTTAAAATAGAGGGTTTTCTAATAAAATACATTCGGCTCCATGTTACCATAGAGACCAGATCTGGAGTGTACAATGAGCTTTAGAATTTGTAAGATTTGAGAGAATAATGGAAAATATATATTACATACAGAGAATGATCTTATATACATATATACACACTTTTGATTTTATTTTTGATACAGCATATTCAGGAGCAAGCTTTATGTACATGATAAATTAAAAAAGATACATTTATCCTTTCTACTCTGTAAAGACAGTTTCAATTCAAACAAATATGGGAGAATGTGATAGGATATTTTGTTGACAAAAACTTAAATGAATATGTAAGGTATGTTTTAGTAGTTATGTGATGATGCATTTTTATAAGATGGCTTGAGTTTAATACTCTAATTAATAATTCACCTTTGTGAAAGGAGTAGCAAAAAGTACTGTAACTTGAAATGAGATAGTTTATATAAGAATAGTGATTCTGAAATAATTAAGAATTGTTTTAAACTATTACCTGTATCTTCAATCTGTTCTGTCCTTGACCAAACCAAATATTTAAATTATTATGCTTTTAATTAACAAAATAAGCATCATAATAAACCTCAAGGCATAACTTTTTGTTATATTTTTGTTCTTTTAAGTATATTGACATATTTTGTGTATATTTATTGTGTATGAACACCTGTGGAGGACACAGGCGAAACTTAAGGAGTCTGTTATCCTCTGCAGTGTGGGTTCTAGGGACTGAACTCATACAATCTGTCTTACCAGCCTTCGTTTTCACCTGTTAAACCATCTTATAGGTACACATATATGATGCTCTTAAGTAGCATAATTTCTATTTGACTGAAATCGAATATAAAGCTATCTGTTCTGTTCCTGTCATCTTAGCTTTAACTAATTTTCTCTCTTCTTCTGGAGCTTTCCATTTCATTTCTGAGATAAACCTTGTTCTTCCTCATACTTCATTCTTCAGTTTTACATAAATGAAGTCCTTCTATTTTCAATGTTCAGCCCCAGGGAACTTAAGCCAACTCCTCAAATATTTCATGATTATCATTTCTAATAAACAATGCATATTTCATCTGATTGATCATTTACCATTAATAAAATGCTCCAGAAAATACATTCCCGCTTATTCATTGGTCTGTTCCATTTCCCAATCTCACCATTACTGCTAATCTACTGTTTGTACAGTGATGTCATTGCACAGTATATAGATATAGGAATTAAGCATCTAATCTTTTAATCTCACAGTCTAAATAAAAAACATAAATAAATAAAATGTTGAAGTGTAATATATATTCTAGGACTAATAATATTGGTGTCCATTAGCCAGAATTTCAAAAGACTAGAACTCAAGTTCCTCCAGGGCATATTTGACAAAAGGTAGAAAATTTACCAAAATCTTTTAAAGTAGCCATATAAAACTAGTCATTATTACCATAATGTTAAAAATGTCCTTGTTTTCACAACTAGATACACTGTCAATCTTTTCTCCCTTCAGTCTTAGAAATATTCAAGAACTACCTGTATAAATGAAATACTGTATAGAAGAGAATAAAGACTATGGAAAGTATTTGTTTAAAATGCATAATTGTAATCATCAACTTAAAGAATAATTTTACATTGTATGGGTCAGTGTGTGTGTGTGTGTGTGTGTGTGTGTGTGTGTATTTGTGTGTTAAATTTGTTTGGTGGTTATCCTCATGGCCAACTCAATTTTGTTTTATATTTTTAGGAATACATAGAAGATTAGTAAAGTTTATTTCCTGCTTCATTCGGGCATAGTTCAGATACAACTGGAATAGAACTTGAGAGTCCTGACCAGGGTGTGAGGGCCTCGAAGGATTCAGAGTTCAATGCTGTCATTGGGGGGTGGAAATATAAGGGCTTGTTGTAAAAGAGCTATGTTTCTAGTGTTCTGTACTTGGGTACCATTGTTCTGTTTTGGTTCCTTCTGTCTTTCCACATTTTTGTTATTCTTGGGTACATGGTATGAAATACTCTGTTCCACACATCCTTCCTGCCATAAAGCACTGACATGTCTGGAAATGTGATCCAGAAAACTTCTTCTATATTGCTGTTTCTGTAATGTATTTTCTCAGCAACAATTATAATAATGGCTGAAAGACATGTAAGAAAGTGTTCAACATTCTTAGTCATCAGAGAAATGCAAATCAAAACAACTCTGAGATTCCATCTTATACCTGTAAGAATGGCCAAGATCAACAACACTGATGACAACTTATGCTGGATCGGTTGTAAGATGACAGCATTCCATAACAATTCTCACGATCCTCTGTGTCTTATTCCTGCTTCCCAAGGGTCTCCTGTGATGATGATTCCTAAACTATGGAGAGGTTGGTATTTATGTTTGTAGTCATAGACAAAAGCTTTTTCAAGCCTTTGTAGAATATGCTTTCCTTTACAATGAAAGGTCGTAATTTCAGATACCATGACTGCTTAAAGTGCTGAGAGTAGATGTCATGTTAGAAATTCTTAGGACAAACAAAGCATTATATACACCTAAAAGGATGCAAGGAAATTTCATTGGATTAAAGTTACATTGGTTATTCTGATTATGGATTATCACTTTATGATATTCATATATCAAAACTCTCAAATTGTACAAACAAAGCACATAAAAGTAAAAATTTATCAATTATGCTTCAGTAAATGTATCTCAAAATCTGATACCTCTCTGAGGATTTTCTGTCTTACATTTTGAAGTATGCCTTGTCTTTGGAACTGAGTCTGAACACAGAAAACGATGATTGAAATGCACATTGTATTTTCATTCACCTTGTGAATTCTTTGTGAAAACAACATGAGATTTGTTGGCAGCTTTTATTGATCTCTCCTAGGTTTTGACCTTAAGATCCCACCTATGGCTTAGCTGTTTGGTGTCAACAGACACCAGGAGGAAGATGATATCTCTTAAGTTCCCCAAATTCCCCTGGGTTCAGAGTCAATAGCAGAAGTCCTCTGAAGAGTCTCATAACAAATTTGAGAGGCCAGAGGTTTGCTTTTCATTCTGTGAACATGCAGCTTTGTGACTTGATAGTTAGATAATGTTATTGACTTGAAAAAAAATGCATCTCTCCAAACTGTCAAAAGTATAAAGTGTGTGTATTGTTAAATCTTTGCAAGTTTACCACCCTTTAAAAACTTATGTGGATATCAATTCGGGACCAAATATTAAATTATTTTCTAAAGTAATCCTTTTGAATATGCTAATATTTATTAAAACATGCAATAACTTAGGTCAACCAATGTGTTTAAAGGTAAATAAGTGCACACAGATACATACTCAGTGATTATGACTGCTCCTAGTTTGTGGAGTCTATTGAATATGTCCTCTTCTCATGTTTAACACCTTATGAGCATTTGGGGTAACTATTATCAAAAGTTCTTACATTTATTGATGATTCAAGGAAAAGTGCTTTGTAGTTCAGGGTAGTCTCAAACTATTTCCCTGAGGATATACTTGAACTCTTGATTTTCCTGCCCTCACCTCTCAAGTGCTGAGATTATGAGAATTCACATTCAAATTTCAAATCTTTTAAACTTTCAGATATTTTTAGTGGGTACATTTTCTTAGCAATGGACATATGAAACTAAGGACACACATTTTTTTATTCCTATGTACCAGTTTTAATAAATATTCTCATGGTGAATTTCTACCAGCCATTTAAGAAAAATTTAAATTTGAGGCTTTAAAATTTGAAGTGTATGATAACTTCAGAGGGTAAAGCCTTAAAAATATCACTTTTCATAAGAAATTCACATAATTCTGTGAATATTATTGCTATATTTTTGCTATATTATTGTGAAAAATAATTTGCTATATTTCAGAAGTTCCTGTTATCTACAACCCAAATTCTGTTGCTGATCAAAATTGATGTCAGAGCCAGGTATTAGCATTGTACCCTCTGACTTCCAAGAACTTCTCTTGAATAAACATAAATGACAAGAAATTATCTGCTAATTGAAACATTGACTCATGAAACTCTCCATATTTCTTGTATTAACATGTATGTTAGCATATTTTAATCATATCCCTATTCATGTGCAAAAATAATGGGGGGATTATCTGATTTTATTTGAACTGTCAGAACAAATTTCCTCAAATTTGGTAACTTATATGCAGTAGTACTTTACTGCTTACAGTTATGGAAAGTTAGTAATCAAGGTTCAAATTCAGGGCAGATAGGTGTTATAGGTAACATCCTGTAGCTGAACAACTACCAGAAGAATGTCTTCACTGGAAGAAAGACCAGGCCTCATGGGATCAGGGATCAGCAGTGGTATTTCCTCATGATTTGATTTTTTTTTCTCTAAGAGATACAACCACAAATGCAAAACTCAAGGACTCATATGCATGCTAGAGATGGAAAATGATCACTGATTTTTCCATAAATACTTCTTTCTTTATAGCAACACCTTAAGAAAAGTGGAATCTCTTTTTTTGGAACTTGTTCACAATGTTTGCCTCAATTGCTAAAACACAATATTGTTATATGAACATAGATCTAGACACCTTTAAAATTACATCCAACCTGAGCAGATGATAGTAATTCATGCACCAAATAGAAATATGATGCTGTATTAACTTAATAGATAAGGGTTTTATTTATTAGAAGAATAATTTGATAATTTGCATTTTAATGTCTAACCTTTGGAAGATCTTTATTTTCTGTAAGGATTCCTTGTGCAATTTGCTTGTAACTGTCACATGATATAGAATTGACTCTTGCCGTGACTTCATGTTAGTCTGTAGATTACAATGTATTTTAAAATCTTTATAAAAGATTTTGCTGTATCTATCCTTGAGGAATTACTAAAAGCTATGGACCTTTGCATTATTTAAATTTGACTCTAACTTAGTCTAAGGATTTTTCCATATTTCAGAAACCAGGGAATCAACTACTGACTGTATAATAGAAAACTTCATTCATTTATTTGTTCATGGTTCCTTGTAGTTTAGAACCTATAATATGTCTCAGACATTTCTGGGGTGCTGAAATTAGAAAGAAATAAGTCCTTTTGTGGTATGGAAGTCTCAAGTCAATCTTGACTTAGGGAGCAGTGAATTTTCTAAGTATTCATTATCTGGTCTTCCTTAGTATCACAGTGTTGATTTTATTGAAGGAAATGGTGTTTTCTGGTGAAGTACTATGGTGGTTATCGTCTTTGTCAAATTTGTGAAAGCAAAAGTTATGGGATGAGAATTATGAAAAGAATGTTGTTAAGAGGCTGACTTATCAAAAAGTTTTTTTTTCTTTTCTTATTCTTGACTTAAGTCGTGAACATGAAGATAAGATCTAATGTTTGTCCTGGAACTTTAAGAATGGGCTTCCATGAATACAAAGGAAGAAATCATCTTAGATACTTGGAGATATACATTGTAGTAATGTATAGGATTCTTAGGGCTATTTAATTGATTAAGACACCATGCTACATTTTTTTTGTTGCTGAAACCTTGAGGCAAATCCTATGGAATATGGTTATCAAGATTATATTACATATACACTAAAACAAAGCCTGCAAATCTCTAGTTTGGAAATATGCACAGAGCATTTCCATTTTATGACAAACGTAACAGGAATTACATTCAACATAGTTCTTACTTAACTTTTATTTTATCTCCCCTGTGTACATTCCTCCATTCTGGGTAACAAGCTTTGCGTGACAACAGAAAGTTGGTTTGTGTACTGATATGTCTTTAGTGCCTGAAATAATGACTTTCATAAATCCCAAATATTTTCTGTATTCAGGAAGGATTTAATGGGAACAGGGAAGTATATGGATTAACAGATGGAACTTTCTCAGAAGAAATAGTAGTTTGTTTGTCTAGCAGGGTGTACCTACTGGCAAAGCAAGTTCTGTCTGCTTAGGCACAGTGATTTTGATGAGGATGCATGCTTTCTGAGAATCAGAGTAAATGCTTTCTGGCTGAAAACTGACAGTGCTGTTTCATCATGCTATTTCATAAATCATCAGAAATTATAAGAAAACAGCCATGACCCTAGAAGATGGAAGGTGGCAATACAACAATTGGGGTTATCGTAGAAAACCATACTTTTATCAATCTTAAATTTATTTTTGTATTTGTGTTCTTATTTATTAAAGATAATATGCAAGTTTATTAATATTTTGGTACAAATTATTTTTTAATTTCTAGCAACAGAAAGTACTGTATACCTGGTGTAAGAGTTCCTTCTGTTTGTCTGTTGTTTTCATTGGTTAATAAATAAAGAAACTGCCTTGACCTAGTTGATATGACAAGACTTAGGTCGGCAGAGAAAACAGAACTGAATGCTGGGAAGAAGAAGGGCAGAGGGAGAGAAGCCATGGATCCTCTGCCGAAAATGGACGCCGGTTAGAAGCCACTGCCATTTGGTGATACACAGATTAATGGAGATGGGTTAAACTAATATGTAAGAGTTAGCCAATAAGAAGTTAGAGCTAATGGCCAAGCAGTGTTTTAATTAATACAGTATCTGTATGGTTATTTCGGGTATAAGCTAGCTAGGTGGCTGGGACAAACACGGGGCCCCACTCCTTGCAACAGTTATACTTAAAACCAAAAAGAAAAAAATAAAAATAAAAATGATAGCTTTAATAGAGAAAAATAAACAAAATAAACTTGGCAACAGCTATAGATGCTGTAAGACTGCCTAACATGTCAAAACTGAGCCATGATGTTCTACTCAAGACGACTAGTCAAGCTTTGTGGCAGAATATGATAGAGCAAGGCAAACTGTCCAGTTACATTCAAAACTAGGTCACAGGGTGCCCTGAAGATAATTTGGGCCCCACAGATGCCTAGTGTTCCTCTGTTGGTGTAAAAGAGTACCTGTTGCTCCTTTGCCCAAACAATTTTGATATAGTTCTGGCCATACTAGAGATATTAAGAAATCCCATCCTCATTTCTTTCCCTCTTTTCCTTCCTTCCTTCCTTCCTTCCTTCCTTCCTTCCTTCCTTCCTTCCTTCCTTCTTTCTTTCTTTTTTCTTTTTTTCTTTTTGTTTTTTTTTTTTTGGGACAGGATATCTCTGTAGCTTTGGAGCCTGTCTTGGAACTAGCTCTTGTAGACCAGACTGGCCTCTAACTCACAGAAATCTGCCTGCCTCTGCCTCTCGAGTGCTGGGATTAAAGGTGTGTGCCATCACCACCAAGTTTATTCCCTACCACTTTCTGATAGCATCTAACATGGTGAACCCACTTCCATAGGCTCCCTCTAGACTGACCAAGGAAAGCTTTCTCTGCCACCCTCTTTCTGAGATATACATGGATTTTGTAGCATGTGTCCCCCTCACTTACACTGACCTGGCTTTATTCCTTGGAGTGTATGCCTGATGGCTTTGGGCTCAAGGTCATCTGTGGCTCAATGATAAATATGGTTGCAGAAAGAAGTGCCTCGTATGGCTTTACATGCTGAGAGTAGAATGGTGGTTACCAGAGTTTGGTAAAGAAGGAGAGGAAGTGCAAAGGGGGGATGCGCAGTGGGAACCAACAGTACAGTTAGAGGCAAGGAAGTGTCTTATGCAATATATAAACTATATTTTTCAAAAACCTATGAGGTTTGTAATATTTTCAAAATGTGAATAGATATTTGCTATCATTTAATCATTTTTAAACACATTATCATACACATGTCTGTATGTATACATGCTTGTAACAAATTTGTAGATTCTATTGTATGTGTCTAGGAATAGAAGATTCTATTATTTCATGTTTTATTGAAGAACCGATTATATATTTTAGCCACAAGAGGTGAAGATATTGTTACTCATGCTCTACTTACTATTTAATTTCATCAGCTGTATTATCCCCTGCAATGCTATTTTTCAATATATTTTTTGCAGGATGGTATCAATTAAACCAAGTTACTTGAGAAAATATATAAATTTTGATATCTTGTATTGATTCTCATTTAAAAATAGTACACACTATTATTCAGCCTTCTGTTGCTATGGCAAAGTATTTGAGATAGCTTAAAAGAAGAAAAGCTGTGTTTCAGTTTACAGTTTTGCAAGCTTCTTGTGTGGTGGTGGCTTGAGTCCACTTCTCTGGGCCTGAGAAGAGGAAAAGGATCACATTCACACATGCGGTGGAGCAAATTTGATCATCAATGGTTATGGAATAGCAACAAAGGAAACACAGAGAGATTGGGAGCGAAACATATACTGCTAAACTGTCCCATACAGTCATCTAACTGCCCCTCCCAGTATCCACTACCTCCTAGTAGACCACCAGTTGGGAATCAGTGCTTCAGCACATGCGACCTTGGCGGACACTTAGGATTCAAAACATAAGTTAAGCTCAGCATTGTCTTTCTTGTGATTGCTATCATTATGGGAAACTTTTGCCCTGATGGCTACACATGTCCATACTCTTCGTATTCTACAGTGTCCTCTTACTATGTAGGAGGAACATAGGCATGATCCTTTGTTAAATCTATGACAGCTCCAAAACAGGGTCATACTGTTTAGAAGGTTGAGGAAACAAAAGATTATGGAAGAAGGTAGCTTGATTTGTTTGTTTGTTTCTTTGTTTGTTTGCTAAAGAGAGATATGTAGTGTGGCTGTCTTCTGGGAACTATGGTTCTGCCCTAATGCCGCCAGCAAAAATAATTACTGTAGAGGAGGGATCGGAGCGTGAGAAGTCTCTGGGAAGTATATATCCTTTTTTTGTTTTTTTTTATATTAATTTCATTTACCAGCTCGTTAGACTTTATTTATTCAAAGTCTTTTTAGCATCAGTAGTGGAAAGGCAAGATAACCATTAATAACAAAGTATTGAATGTTTTAAAAAACTTTTTTTCTGAAAGAGACATAGATTTTTATGTGTGCATGTGAGAAAGATATTTTATGCACATTGTTTTATTATCACTACATCAAATATCTGAATTTGGACCCATGAGGACTTACTAGGGTTGTAAGATATTTAGAAATTTATTATCCTTTGTGGATTTTTTAAAAATACTCTATTTATAATAGAAATTCACTTTATTTTCTAGAGAATAACATATATGTTTTTAAAGCACTCATTTCCTGTTTGTTAGGGATGTATATTTATTTGCTAAAACACGGAATTATAACATTTACAAAAGTCCAAATAAATTAAAGCTTATATAAGCCAACAACCAATATATCTTAAAATATACATTAGCGCTGTAGAACAACCTTTGTGCACTGTAAATATTCATTAATCTCATTGATTAATAAAGAGCTAATTGGCCTATCACTGCATATGGAGAGATTGGGCAGGAGAACCAGACTAGAAAGATGCTGGGAAGAAGGGAGGAGTTTGATGGGTCACCAGGAGACAGAGAGAACAAAACATGCTGGAGGACAGGTAAACCAAAAGCCACAAGGCAGTATGTAGATAAAGAGAAATGGGTTAAATTAAAATGTAGGAGTTAGCTAGTAACAAGTCTAAGCTATGTGTCAAACATTTATAATTGTTATTAAGTCTCTGAATAGTTACTGGGAAAATAGCTGACAGAACAGAGTTTATTGTAGTCCTAATGAAAGTCTCTGCCTACAAATGATGCCCAGACATCCAGCCTCTACATCCACATAAGACCCGAGAAAGCTTAAAATGTTTCTAAACATAAAGTAATATGAAATTAAAAAGCCACATAAAGATGAGAAATGCACAGAGTCTGGATTCTGCATGTTATTGTGCTGTCTTTAGGTTTTTTTGATTGCTAATAAAGAAACAACAGCTGCTAAGACACATTGAATTATAAAACTGCTAGGTTAAACAATCTATATATCTTTAAAATGTCTTGACTTCAAAATGGAAGTAAAAAACACTTTGGAAAAGAGGTTATGCTTCTATTTCAATAAAAGTTGTAGATCGCTTGCAAATTAATAGAGATCATATTTGATTGAGGACGACTGCCTGAAAGTCTTGACTACAAACTTAAAGATGAAGCCTAAACAGCCGACAAACCACATAAAGCATTTTACCTGCCCCAACAAAAAATAAAAGTCATCTTTGACTAACTTGCGGACAACACACTGTCTATACTTGTACTAAGAAAGACATATATATGGCCTTTAGGAGTTTATATATTTTCAAATCAAGGGAACCAGACACCAACGAAAATGGATGGCCCAGATGATCCAGCATCACAGAATTCTGGTAGAGTCACCTCAGAATTCTGCATGTAAAACAGCATCAAAGCTTCTGGCTGAAATGATACAGATCCATAGATTACTTCAGCCAAGACTTAGCATTAATTTGAATTTTGCAAAGGTCCAAAGAAGCCAACACCCCCAAACAATAGAAAGTAGTCTAGAGAATGATGGATATGCATTATTATTTAGGAGGTTTGATTGCAAGTTGGTTTTGGCTACAGTCTGGATAAAAAGCTGAACAAATGAGATTAGATTCAGGGATCTTGTTCTGAAAAAAATAGGGGGAGTATAGAAATGATAAAATAAAAGGTAGTTTATTGAATCTATTTTAAATCAATAAAAACAACTATTAAAACATTTTACATTAGTATGGATTTTAGTTTATTGATACAAATATAAAGTTGTTTTTGTTTTACTATAGGCATGTTTCTACTCTTGTTTGGGATAGTGTGTTTATCCAGCTCATTTAAAATTTAAGGTGTAATTAAGAAATGTATATTAACAGTCATTTCTAATAAGCAAATTTATAGTCATGTTAGGTATGTTTTCAAGGTCATAAACAAATATATTTAGATAGATGACTTTCAAAGACCTACAGAATATGACATTTAACATGCTTTAATGACATAAGGCTTTTCTTGATAGTGAGAAATGTCTGCTCCTGATAGCATTAATTCACTTCAAAAGATGATGATGGGCATTGAAGAGCCTCCATAAGGGATTCACCTTCTTTACAGCAAAAAATAGCTATTTGGGCAAAGAAACTTCCCATGCTTCCATTGACAGTATGCTGTCTAAACTGGACCAGCAGGACATACAAAAAGTAACTGCCAAAATTTGCCTAGACAAGGTAATCAGTCTTTCAAAGTTTCCTGCTTTACAGAAAAGTCTGTCAGATATTCTCAGCCTGTAGGCCAAAGATGGATACACCCAAATTACAAAGTGTCCAGGCAGCAGAAGTCTCTCTCATTTCCTTGTTTTGGAAATAGATTGTTTTGCAATGCTTGTTTATTCAGGAAGTTAGTATATTTTTCTGGGTTACTTGATGGAGTTGAAGACTAGGTAGTAAAATGTTTTCCTTTAAATGTTAAAAGGTAAATTTGATATAAAACTATAGACTTATAAATAACTTGTGTATTTTTTCTAATTTTGCCAAAAATAAATGGAGTGGATATTGTGAATGTAATACTTGATATCTACTTTCATTGTATATAATTTTACTATGTTAAAGTTAAAAACTTTACCTTTTAATTATATGAAAGGGGGAAGTGCTGTGGAACAATCTTTGTGTACTGTAAATATGTGTTATTCTCATTGGTTAATGAAAAGCTGACTGGCTTACTAATGGGTAGGAAGAGATGGACAAGGAGAGCCAGACAAGGAGGATGCTGGAAAGAAGAAGGGTGGAATATGATAGGTTGCCAGGAGACACAGACAGAGCAAGACATGCTAGAGGACAGGTAAAACCATGAGGCACATAGCAGTAATCAGATTAATTGAAACAAATTAAAATAAAAAGTAAGAGTTAGCTAGTAATAAGCCTAAGCTGTTGGCCAATTTTTATAATTGATATTAACCCACTCAATAGTTATTTTGGAAGTAGTTGCCAGTACAGAACTGATTGCAGTCTCAATGAAAAACTCTGCCTACCCATTATCACAGTGATTCCAAACCAGAGATATTATATCTCAATGAAGAATTCTTATGGCTCTTGGCATATCCATGTTGTGGTTATTATTATATCATGGTGACTATCATGGTGATTTTGGTGGTGGTGATGGTGTATGTGTGTGTGTGTGTGTGTGTGTGTGTGTATGTGTGTGTGTGTGTGTGTGTGTGTGTGTGTGTGTGTATGTGTTCAGATGTTCTGCTGAGAGCCTGTGTACTGTTGAACATCAAAGAATACACAAAACTATCTGTACCTCTAATACCAGGAATTTGTAGTTGACACTATTTCTATGATTGATTAACAAATAAAATTCAATAATAAATTTTGACTAAACCTTTAAAATCAGTTAATAAATACATAACCAAAAATTTTTGAAAAATGATTTTTTTATTCTTTTTTTATTAATTAATTTATTTGTTTATAAAAATTTCCACTTCCTCCCTTCCTCCCCATACCCTCCCATTCTCCCCACTTCCTCTCCTCCTCCCCCCCACTCCCTCCCCTCCTTCCTCTCCAGTCCTAAGAGCAGTCAGGATTTCCTGCCCTGTGGGAAGTTCAAGTTCCTCCCCTCTCCCTCCAGGTCTAGGAAGGTGAGCATCCAAACAGATTAGGATCCCAGAAAGCTAGTACATGCAGACAAAACAAGAGCCAGTGCCATTGACAATGGCTTCTCAGTCAGCCCCCATGTCAGTCACGTTTAGAGACTCCGGTTTGATCACATACTCCTTAAGGCCCAGTCCAGCTGGCCTTGGTGAGCTCTCATTCGATCAGTCCCCTTGTATCCGACGGTGAACGCATCCCACACGGTTCTGATTTCCTTTTTCATGATCTCTCTCCTTCTGCTCCTCATTTGGACCTTGGGGGCTCAGTCCAGTGCTCCAATGTGGGTCTCCGTCTCTATCTCCATCTATTGTCAGATGAAGGTTCCCTCTAGTCCTGCCTTTCTTGCTCACGTTCTCCCTCCTTCTGCTTCTCATTTGGACCTAGGGAGTAAAGTCCAGTGTTCCAATGTGTGTCTCTATCTCTATCTCCATCCATCGCCCGATGAAAGATCTATGGTGATATACAAAATCTTCATCAATATGGTTATTTACCAGGGCCAGTTCAGGTACGCTCTTCTCTGCTGCCCAGGGAACAATCTGGGGACCTCTCCTTGGGCCTGGGAATCCCTCCAGAATCAAGACTCTTACAAACCCTAAATGTCTTTACTTTTTCTGTAATGATTAAATCTAACACAACAAGTAAACATATCTTGACTTTGTTTTATGGAAGAAAATATCATCATTTTTAAAGTAAGTGTCATTAAGTCAACAAAATTTTAAAGGAAATATTGAAATCATCATCATTGCTTCTGTATATTATTTCACAAAATATGTATAACAAAATACTTGTTAGACTGTTTTTTTTCAAAGAATTTATGAATTTCTCTACTGCTCTTAAAGAATCTTTTAAATTGTAATAAATATTAGAGTAGTAGACTTTTTGAACTGCATTTCTTTTGGTGGAGACTGCTTGTTCAATACTTGCTGCCTATAAAGTATATTATATGCAATATTGCCTGGGAAATAGCTTACACATCTTTCTAGCTAGCTTTTACATCTTAAATTAATCAATTTATATTATTTTATATTTTACCACAGACTTGTGGTTTACAGGTAAAGTTCCTGGGTATCTGTCTCCTCCTGCAGCTATATGGCCTCTCACTTACTATGCCTTCTTTCATTCAATTTAGTTTTTCCACCAAGCTCTATTCTGCCCTAACACAGACCAAAGAGGCTTCTTTATTAATTAATCAAATAAAAGCAACACATATATAGAAGGACTTCCCATATCACTTTTCTATTAGTACGTTTTAACAAATTTTCTAAGTTTAGATATTCTGAATTTTGAGACACTGTGTTTTGAACAACTAAAATCAAATTGCCATAGCCATTATCTTCTTATGAAGAGATTCAAGCATTATCATTGTGGTTTTAAGGAATGACCACTAGGTTATGTGTAGCATATCAAATAAGAAAGATTATTTCTACAATCTGATGGTGTTTATTTCTTTGTTTTTAACCTACAACCCAAGTACTCTCATGGCTATTGTGTTTTCATAGTAGATAGCCAGTTCTACCTAGGCAGGAGAGATGACAGGGACTGCTATAGCCAGTCCCTTATGGTGAGATACATTCTGGTTAGGGAGTCAAGGAAGTAGCAGTGGGGAAGCTGTGGAAGCTATTGCTGTATTTTGGTTTCCCAAAGATGTATATTTAAAGTAACCCCTTGTGCTTGTATCTACTTGAAGAAGTTGCAGGTATATTTTCCTTCTGTATCAGAAATTATGGTACCAGGACGTTTTCCCAATGACAGTACACAACTACCAATGAATATCTTTGAAAGCAGGGAAGGAAAAAAATTGCATCTTGATCTCAGAGCATGCACAGGAGAGCGGGATTAAAGGAAGGTGATACCCAAGCAAAGGAATTTAGCAATGGCATTATGAAAGACAGGAACTTTAAAACAATAGCATAGATCAAGTTGTCCTACCATTTCAAATCTACTTCAGCCTCTGCAACAGTCCTTGAAGTACATTTTTTGTTTTGATAAAATTCTACTTATTGTGTTTGTGCCTGGACTGAATTCTTTTTCCAGAGAGGAACCATTTCCCTGGTAACAAATTTATATTGTTACTGTATGAACTATAATAATTATATCTTCATCATGTCTGTATAGGCAGCTCTGCAGCATTATGGCACTCAGCATTTTATAAAGAAGAATTCATCTTAAGAGTTAATATTAATGAAGATGTAAAAAGGAACTTTCATGATGGTAGCTATAAGATTTCCCTAAATGATTCTGTATTAAAATATGATAATTTCCCTAAAGAATATAATATTCTAATGCTGGTATAAAAGTTCACTAATTAATAATTTATTGGAACAAATTAGATTAATAAGTTTCCTTCAAGGGAAAGGATACACTCACTTCTGTGCAACTGCAGCATATGTTACTCTTTATAGTTTTGTATTGTTTAGTGAAATGCTAGACAGAAATGTAAGAGCATAATTTCATAATGTAACAGGCAATTTATATATTTCCATTGCCTTTTCAGATTAATAGACTAAGCTAAATTTCCAAGATATTTGTCTAAGCAACATAATGGAAACATTTAAATTCCCACTGAGAAACAACACTAGAACCATATGTAGTTCACAGAAATTAATCTGGACATACAGAAAAACCAAGAGTAAAATAACATCTAATTGCAAAGTAATGCTTCTTTCTTTTAGAATTTTAATCTGCTTACCCAGTGAGTTTGCTATTTGAAAATGTAATTTGAAAGAAGATCTCAATGTGTAGATTCAATAATTAGAAAAGTCATATTGAAGTAAGTTTCCAAAAAAACAAGTAGGATGATGTCCCACAAAATTTATCCCTTCTCCAACCAGAACATGTGGGTGTCACGTATAAGAGTCCAAAGGATGGATTGCAAATAAGTTTCAGAGCTCCAAGATGGCCTCATCAAAGTTTCTAAAATAAAAATTATGGGATTAAAATGAGAAAAGTCCTTTCTAACCTGTATAATATGTTTTTTACATGGGATTCTCCTCTGTATGCCGTGATTATCATTGGTTAATAAAGGAACTGCTTTGGGCCTATAACAAATCTGGGGGGGGGAATTAAACTGAGTAGTGGGTAAAAGGAAGGTGGAGTCAGAGACACAATGTAGCCCCACTGGAGACAGATGCCAGAACTTTAGTGGTGGGCCATGACCACGTGGCCATGCACAGATTAATAGAAATGGGTTGAATTAATATGTAAGAGTTATCCAACAAAAAACTAGAGCTAATGAGCCAAACAGTGATTTAGCTAATACAGTGTTGTGTGATTATTTTGGGGATGAGCGGCCAGGAACTAACTAGCAGCCTTCTTACAATAAATTGACATCAACATGGTTGACTAAAAGCCACTTAATACCATACCTGAGAGTGCTTGAAAAGGAATTCTAGACACAAAAATACTCCTTTAAGAGAGGTTTTCCTGACTTATCAGTAGCATAAATAAAGCCACCCTGTTTTGAAATGCCAGCTTTCTGGGTCATGCTGCCAGCACGACCTCTGGCTCTTTCAGGAAACCAAGCATTTAAATGGGGTTTGTAATGTGCTATGGCTTGCTTGGTGGCAACATGGACAGGCTATGTGCCAACAGATGGGGCATTGTGCATGGCTCTCAGAGGCAGTGAGCAGCTCTGCTAGGATGGGCTGAATGGGGCAAGTAGGAAATGTCGTATTTCCCCTAGCAATGGTGTAGCTTAAGTTTTTAAGGAGTGCTTAGCCTTTTAAGAAACACTTCTGGTTAGATAATAATTACAGATACATAGTAAAACAGATTCAGACATAAAAGACCTTTAAATGGGTCACAGTATAGGATAAATATACATAGGCTTGGGAGAGAGAAGAAAAAGGAATAGGGAGTTGGACAAGAAGTACATCGATTAAAAAACAAAACAGTCTATAAAAGAAGCAGAGTAATAGAGTGAAAAATAAAAGTCACCTAAAGATGGAAAATTCACAGAGAGACTGGATTATGTATATTATTATTTTCTTTGAACTAGTTTAGTTTAGCAGCCCATACAATAAAATCTCTGTACTTAGCTATATCAGAGAAAAATAGGCCCTCTAAAAATCACAGATGTCCATATGTGACAGAAAAGAGGGAGAGAGGAGGTGTCCTGCATAGACACAGAGAGAGAAGGGAAACAGCTACTTAGAGACTATACAGAGTTGAAAGTGCCAGAAATGAGGCGTATTCATCCTACCAAGTTTGAGACGTGTTATGAACTTGTTGGTTTGCCATGTTTTTCATGGCAAACGCTAAGAAACTGGTGCGGTTTAGCTGATTATGACATTAACACTTATGTGAAGACAGGAATTTCTACTTCCTCTTTAAACACCGAGACATCTTTGTTCTCTCATTAAAAGCAAGGCATGGATACCAGTGATATATGCTCTATAATGTGACAAAAGGCATATCACTACTTTTTTAAACAGAGAAAATGACCATGGCTTAATGTATTCTTCAGTATAATTTATGAGCATAAGCTGCACCTACATCTTGCTACCAGTGTCTTCTTCACCTTTTGCAATTTACATTTCCATATAAAATATGTGGATATAAATAAGGAGATAGATTAACAGTTAAAAAATAAGTAGATTAGAAAGAGAAACAGAGACACACAGAGGGGGAGAGTTATCCTAATTTGAATGTAATAGCAGAAATGTAAATGCTGTTTTCTTTCATTTAAAGATTTGTTTATTAATTATGTATACAATGTTCTGCTTGCATGTTTCCCTGCAGGTCACAAGAAGTTACCAGATCTAATTACAGATGCTCGTGAGCCACCATGTGGTTTCTGGGAATTGAACTCAGGTCCTCTGGAAGAACAGTCAGTGCTCTTAACCTCTGAGCCATCTCTCCAGCCCAGTGAATGTTATTTTCAAATGAGAGAGAAATTATTAAATTGTTCTCACTAACATAGTTTTTTAAGATTTTATGGACATTTATTTATTGTGCCTGTGTGTGTATGCTATGTGTGTGGATACCATAGTATGCCTGTGGAAGTCAGAGGACAAGTGAAAGAGTTGGTTCTCTCCTTTTAACCTGTGTATCCTGGGATGTGAATGTAGGTCACCAAGCTTGGCAGTAAGTGCCTTTATGAGCTGAGCTATCTCAATGCTCGTAAAATAATAATCAGTGCTTATAGAAATTAATGCTATTAAATTCATTAAATTTAAATATTCACTAGTATATTATTTATGAGCCCAGAAACCTTTTTGGTATACTTTTTCTAGCTATGCATGTATTTAATGAATTAATACTCTTTTAGTTTTCTAAATAGATCTAACTTTGATTTCACAGAAACAAATACATGAAAAAGCAAAGCAAGTACAGAGCTTAAATCCTTTCATGTTCTTCCAGATCAAAATAAGAGCAAACCTGAAAACAGTCATAACTCAGCAAAGGTCATATTTGATTAGTGAAAAGATTGAATTATAGAGTAAGTGTGAACATTTACAGTTTACCTCAGTAAATCAAACTTGACTAACAACAAAGGTTGATAAATAAAGCTGGGAGGAAATACAAGCTTAATGAGAAAACAAGATTTATAATGAGCATGCCATTGTTCATTTGGAAATAGAATCATAAAATGCTCAAACTCATTTATTCTCTTGAGTAGAGGTAAGTTGATTCAGTACTACTACTTGCACCCTATATTTTTAGCAGATTTTGCTTTTAATGCCCAGTCCTGGGAATGTGATTAATCATAACATTGAATTCATGTCAATGATTATGAATTTCGATCATCAATCCCATTCTACCTGGTAGACATCTATTCCAAGATCTTTAAAAAATTTACATGTATACATTGTTTGTCTTAGAGATAATTTATATAAATTGACTCCGGCTTTAAATCTCATTTTTTATTTTTCTTTTTTATTTTTGCTCAATGTTTTAGTGATGTGGTTGTATTTCTTTATGAACATTTTGGCTGTTCCCCCTCATTGTTCCATAATATTTTACAATGTCCATCTATCTTACTGAATCTATCTTAATGGAAACTTAACCCCTAAGCTTCTTTTAACCCACAAGTACAATGTGACCCTTATGTTGATTGTAAGAAATCACCTCTGTTGATACCCAAGAGAGGAATGCCTAGATCCATGGTAAACACGTTCCTACAGGGCCCAGAAACTATGTAACCATGTAAACTTTTGAATACAGTCATTTCTATCATATTTCCTCACATTTTTTTTACCATTTTTATCATTATTTGTTTCTTTTGAGAATAGTAATGGTGCTTAACACAATGTATGATTTTATATTTTCTCTGATTTTTAGTTTGAGAACAAAACAGTTTATAATATTTGATAGCCTTGTGTGTATATTATCTGTTGATGACTCCATCATTTTTTATTACATTTCTGTTCTTTTATGACAATAATGTAAATAGCCATTATGTATATTCTAGTTATTAAGTTCTTCCTGGCTTGTGATGTCACATTGAAGTCTTTCTAGATATTCCCACTATAACAGACAGAGACACTAGTTTTTAGCATAACAAGCTCTAATAGCTTTCTTTGCTTAGGTTATGTATACAACAAAAGAATTCCTCTGGTTGGTTGTTACATGATACACCTTTTCATGTTTCTTGTGGGGTGTTTCCCTGTTTCCACTGCCTTAAGTCCTTAAGTGCCAAACCAAGTCAAATTGCCTCTCATTTGTTCCTTTGTTCTTTAACAAATTGGAACACATTATACACATAAGCTACCAGGAAAACATGTGTGAGGTGTGGATGTGTCTTTAAGAGGGCTCTTTTCCTATTATTGTTTCAGGTGTGTCGCACCTCATTCATTTCATAAGTTCTTACATGCTAACATTCTTACTTGAGCTATTGCATAGATGTCATCTACAATGTGAGAATTTCTGCACAAAAAATGTTCTGACTAGAATCAGGATTAGAGGCATGATACAGAGAAGCAGTATTCAAAATCATATAGATAAGCAATGGTTCATGTCATATCTATTAGATAATATGCAACTGACATGCAAGTGACACAAATATTTTACTTGGTTTCATAATCTTCCAGTACTATGCACATAAAACTTTAAACAAAGTGTAAATTTATAATATTTTTAAAGCTACTTTTGAAAATAAAAATTCATATTTTAATAACTGATTTTTGTCTCAATCTCCATCCATCAACGGGTGAAGGTTCCCTCTGATCTTGCCTTCTTTGCTCACGTTCTCTTTCCTTCTGTTTCTCGTTTGGACCTAGGAAGTTAAGTCCAGTGTTCCAATGTGGGTCTCTGTCTCTATCTCCATCCATCGCCAGATGAGGGTTCTATGGTGATAAGCAAAATATTCATCAGTATGGTTATGGGCCAAGGCCGGTTCAGGCACCCTCTCCTCTGTCCAGAGAACAATCTGGGGATCTCTCCTTGGACCTGGGATCCCCTTTATAATCAAGTCTCTTGTAAACCCTAAAATGGCTCCCTTAGTTGAGATATATACTTCCCTGCTCCCATATCCATCCTTCCTCCCTCCCCCCATCCCAGTTCCCCGAGCTTTCTTTTTTTAAATTACTGTATAGTCACATTGTTTTCCTCTCTCAGCTTTCCTTCCAATGCTTTGCTTGCACCTCCCCCTTGCTCTCTCTCTCATATTCATTGTCTCTATTTCTTTAATTGTTGCATATATAACCTGTTCATTTATATAGAGCTATCCAATTTATGTTTGTTAAATGTGGAAGGAAGTGCATTTCTAAGAGGGTTCATTTTAGTAAGGATAGTGAAGTCACGTAGAAAATCTAAAGGATTTGAAAAGTACTGAGAATGCCATAACTTGCTTTTTAAAGTAGGACAAGCAGTTATTTAAATAAGATGGGAGGCCTTAGGGTGCTGTGAACATTTTTAATTGCATATTTAATTAGAAATATGCTGGAGTCATAATGTTTAGTTTAGCTGAAGCTCTCAGGCTTTGGCAACACATTCTCTTCTAACTAGGATTGTTTTCACCTTTTCGAAAATCGCATAGAACTAAAGAGAATTTAATTGTGCTGTTGTTCATTATGTAAGGATTAGAACCTTTTATTTTCCTTTAGAAAATCAGTTGACAGGTTTATTTTAAAGGGTTTCTCTTTTAATTATTCTTAAAACTTATTTAGCCCCTGAACATTTGCAAAGCTGATAGTTCAGGAAAGTTTAAAATAGTGTTTAAATTTTGTAAGATCCAATGACTTTTCCATATATTTAAGTAAAGTCAGAGCTCCATTGCCTGCCTCACTACTTTCAATCAGGGTTCAGGAACTAAAAGAAAGGTGGATAGTGACGGCTGACGCCTTTAATCCCATCAGTCTGGAGGCAGAGGCAGGAGAATCTCTGTGAGTTTGACACCAGAATAGTCTACAAAGTGAGTTCTGCAACAGTCAGAGTTAGCAAAACCAAAACTAAGGAAAACCAAAAATGAAGAAAGTTAATAATAAAAATAAAAAGAACTAACAGAAAGGTTATAGCATCAACAAAAATGATATGAGGGATGAAATTTTCACTCAGTCTGTAGAGGAGTTATCTGAAATCCATGAGCTACAATTCTCAGCTCAGTCAACTGTGCATAGTAAGACACACCTTTAATCTAAAAATACTTGGAGGAGGAGGTGAAGAATCATAATTTCAAGATCATCTTCATAGTGAGTTCAAAGTCAGCCTGAGCTGTATAAAAGTGAGAATAAAGAGAATAAAGGTCAGGAAAATAAAGTGAGGTAAATTATATTGCTTTACTTAAGGTAATAAATTATAAAATATATAATGTATATAATAATTTTTTGTACTTTGTTAATATTGATACATGCACAACTTACTGTAGCAAACAGAACGTTTCTGTCCTGTGATATAAAATGTTTGAAACATGGGTCATAAATCCATTTGGTTAAATGAATGTTTATTGTTCATGGTTTCATGGTGCCTGTGCTATAAAGAAGAATGCATCATTGTTTATGTCATCAGTGGCAAAAGTGGATCTAGGGCTTCTCTTGCCTGAAACTTTGATATTATAGCATATTTTGTTCTCAGAGGTCGAGATTGAGAGTATAAATTCTCCCATGAGGCTTGAGATTCTTACTTTCTGCATGTTCTTTGCGATATCCCAAGATGTAATCATTCACTAAGACACCTGTGAGTATCTTCTGCTCTTGTGACAGTGCCTGAGGAAGGGTTGATCTTTCGGGGGGATTTTTCATTGTCATCATATACAGAGAAATCTGGGAAGATGAGATGATAGTCTGTGCATCCATCATCATGGACCTTCTGTCTGCTGGAGGAAATAACGTGTCCCTAGAGAGTAAAGCAGACCGCATGGATTTAGGATGCATCGGGTAGGAAACACACAAAGTAGAAGCTGTTTTTCTACTCCAACATAAACATTGGTCAAATTTTCCTGGATTGAAATGATCACTGCTGCTTCTGAGTTGTCATGGACAAGGTTGTCTTTTAGAAGGTGTACATGTGAAAGAGCGGTTCACTATCTTTTCATTGACACTATATAGCAAAAAATGGCATCTTAGCACAAGTCATAGATCAGAAGTTAAAGTGTGATGTATGTGCCCAGAACCTACAAGAGGATACTCAAATCCTCAGTTGAAGTTTATCCTCTCTGCATCATGGGGTCTTCTTCCTAGATTACATGGTCATGCTGGAATTTTTCTACAGAGCACAGAACTGAAACAAAAATCTTTCTGAGTTTGGCTCAAAGGTTTCAGTTCCTTCAGAAGTCTTGGGTTTGATAATAACCACATGGTTGATAATAACTGTCTGGAACTTCAGTTTCAGGGTTGTTTGATGCCTTTCTCTGATTTTTCTGAGGTAATTATGCACATTTATATGGTATAGAAACCTATATGCTATCGAAACAAATAAATCCAAGTTTACACGTCCCATCCTTACCCCTCTCCATGTTTTTATGTTTTAACTATAGTAATAGAATACTTATCTTCTTTGTGTGGAAGTTCTCTCTTCATACAGCCCCTGGTACCATGAAAGTTCTCAATTATGTCATGGTTGCTTAAAGATAACTTTTGTTAAAAATCAACTGTGATGTATCCTATAGGAACGAAGCACACCATATTTGCAACTCCAAAGATAAGAAGAGAATGTGTTCATGGAGACGACTCCTACAAACTGTATTGAAAGTCTATATACTTTGTTTAGGTTTATTATGTGAAATTGTATTGAGCTATAGTTTTCTTTATTTTTAATTTTTTGTATTTTTATAGGAGTAGGTGCATATGAGTATAGAGGCCAAAGAAGAGTAGAATACTAGAAGGTGCTAGGTCTCTGGGAGCTGGGGTTTTAAGGTACTGTGAGTTATTCATTGTGGGAACTGGGAACTGAACCTTGAAGGTCCTCTGTAAGAGCAGTATAAGCTCATAACAACAAAGCATTTCTCTTTCAGGCTATCCTGTTTTTTGTTTATTTTATTGGTAGACTTCCCATATTGAATAAGACTTAACATGTCAAAGTGTAAAGGAATGAGAATAGCTGGTAAATTACTCAAAAAAAGTATATAAATTTTCTGTTTATCACTTTGACAGTAATTGGTATACCTTTGTATAATCATAGCTATTGGTGGGGGTGGGGCAGTAAATCATTTGTCAGAGAACAAATTTTCACAGTTTCTAGAAACTGTTCTCTCCCTTTCTTTCCCTTATTCCCTTTCTTTTCTTTCATTTTCCTTTTGTTCCCTTCCCTTCCTTCCATTCTGTTCCTTTTTCTCATTTTCCCTCCCTGCTCTACTCCCATTCCCTTCTTGTTTCTTTGAGAAAGGATGGCTCTAAAGTCTTATCAAACTATAAATGTAGGAAGATCCACCTGCCAACACCATGACACAACAGCTACGAAACTCTGCGATAGACTACCTTGTCTGCTGGTCTGTATCAATGAAAGGTACTCAGCGCCTGTCTCAGTTTCAGTTGCTGACAACACAGCTCTGTACACAGAGCCCCACTTTGCCTGCTAGGTGAAGAAAGCTCGTTTTCTCAGGTTTTCATGTTAGAACATGGGGAAGCTTGTAAAGTGGTGTGTGAGCGTTGGCAGCTTCTGTCAGTTGTTTTGTTCTTGTGCATTTTATCTAGTGTTGATGTAATTATCTTCTTGAAAATAAGATTTGGAAAAATATAACACCCAAAATGTAAAAACATTAATCATGTCATTTTTCCATGTGATGAATTATTATACACAAAGTTAGTAAAATCCCAAATATAAAACTCTTCCTTTTATTACTTAGAACACAGAAAGCAAGACTGATAACATATCACATTTGTGCAAAAATGCTTAAGAAATTCTAAAATTTGGAAAACATGAGCATTGGTAAATGATTAAAATAAGACATATTGTTACTGCTCTTATTATTAAAAAAAGTTTATCATGATTAAAATTTCTTTTTTGGTGTTGTTACTGTTCAGTTATTTCAGTTTAAGACAAATAAAGAGCTTTGTGTTCTCTCTTGAAAGTTTAAAACCCCAGAACTGCCCAGTGTTTTATATGAAGTCAAGACAGTTTTACATACAAAATCTATCATTTAAGTCTCAGGCAATAAGCATATATATTCTAGTCTCTGAACTTTCTGCCCTGAATTTGGCTTCAGAAAATTAGGTTTGCTAGTGATGTTGACTACTCCAGTGAACTTTAAAGTAGTCTTCTTTCAGGAATTTGAACAGCTAAGAGAAAGGTAGAACCCCATCTTTTTCTATAATGACTGACTGCTTTCAGAGAGTCCCATTGGGTTCTTTTGAAACTGCTCCCTTGCCAGTCTTCTCAGAAGCTTTTGCTCTTTGACCCACTACAGACAATTATTCAGAAAGAGGCATCATTCAGAACACCACAGAATCTCAAGCTTTGGATGCAACTATAAAATTGTTAGTATACTTCACTGTCCTTTAGGGACAGATATAAACCTTTCAGCAATACTAATTTCTAAACCTACAGAGAGGGCTTTCCATCTAAAAACAACCTAAAATGGTGTTTTCCTAAAACAAGTATTAAGGGATTCTGTGTCTTGAATACAGGAAAATGTGAATTGCTTTCAAGACATGAATCTTTCTTTTTCCAGAGATAAAATAAAGTAAATCATGGAAAAGTGTAAAATGATATTCAAGATCAATCAATTAGTTTGTGTGTTCATTTCTTTAGTGTCTATCATGTGAATACATATTTCTAAAATTAAAATACAGTCTGTTACAGTCATTCAATATAAATGTTATGACTTGATTCACTATTTGATTGATGGGCGACTATTAAAATAGTCACAGCAAGCATCACACCAATGTAGAGAAAGTGAAGTCCACTTTCCTTCAACCTGACACTCAAAGTCACAGTCTGATTCTTGCCACACTACCAGGTATACCATGAATCAGTGTTGATATATTGAAATGAAGTTATGCATCTGTAAGAGAAGAAGAAGGACTCTCAATGTCAGAATCAATTAATTAGTAACCGGTGTTTATCAGGAAGGGCAAAGAGATGGCCCTTCAAACAGCTGATACTGTTGTAGCTGACCTAGAAGATGGTTTTAAATGTCCTCTGGCTCATTAGATTGGAAGATTTTGGTTCAAAAAGTTTTGTAAAATTTCTTTAAGTAACTATTACAGAATCTAAGCTCAGAACTCAAAGATGGGTAAACAATATATCTGCAGCAAGTTATTGGTAGGTCTGTTCACTTTCTTCCTCCTTTTTTTCATTTCCTTCTTATGGTATTTCTTAGTCTTTCTTTTATTCAAAAGCAACACAAAGACCACTTCTAAAACAGAGACATCAGACACCATAGTGATGACATTACTTTAAAACTTGAGATTTTTTTTTTTAAAAAGAAGTGGATGATGTTTCACAGATAAACAAATAGCTATAGCTTGAAGAAAGGGTCTTGTTAGCTGAGAAATGGAGGTCAACACGTAAAAAATGAAACCTATACATGTCTTTGTGCATATTGGCTGTCATTAAAATCTATAATAAGTAGGTTAAGGGATGTGTTCCTATTAAATTTTAGTTCCAGGACTTCTGAGACACTTCATTATACTAACTAACAAAGTGTCTGACATCAAGGTTTCTGTGCTGCCCTTCCCTGCTTTATTAAAACTCTAATTATTATAGAGCTAACGTGCATCAACTATACAATTTTACAGAAAAAAATACTTGAAATTCTGGATGCCCACAGCTTTAAAATTTTTTGTGGGTTACCCTGGAAATGATCAGATCTTCATATTAATGATAATAATTATTAACCAGCTATGCATATGTTAAGAATGTCTCTTGTTTGGGGCTATTTGTAGCACTGCTTCTGAGCTGTGGTCTTAAGTTTATTTTTTTCAGTCTTCTTTCCCAGTATTCAAAACATGAAGTGTTCAGTAGAGCAACTCTAAGAAAAACACACAATCAAAAAAAAAACTATGGAATATTTGATTAGGTTTTCTCAATAACTGTGGACTTTGGCCTCCTTAGGACATTAGGAAGCCAAAATAAAACCATTGATTTTCAATGTGCCATTTTCTCTCTTGTGTCAGAAGTCAAACAATTGTAAGTCAGAAGGACCCCAATCTAATTAGGGCAGAAACTTAAAATCAGCAAGGAGCTACTGAAGCAAAGTACTACAAAATGACGAAGATTCAGTCATATTGACTGCCAGGGTTGTTAGCTCCAGGTGGTCATCTCAGTCCATGTGAGGTAAATCTAGGGCCTCAGCAAAGGATTTTCTCTCACAGTCTTACCACAGGAGACAATGGTTGAACAACAACTTCACAAAATTTTTTCTTTAGAGTTGTAGTTCTTTAGAGCTTGACTTTGTTCAGAATTAAATTAATACTAACTCAGTTCTCACAATACTCCTTTGAGATTTGTACCATTGTTTCTACTGTTGCAATAAAATAATATTACAAGGAAAGTTAGCTAAAATCCCAGGGAAAAGTTCTATCTGTCTAACTTCATTCCGTTTTTCTCTCAACTCTCCTATTTTCAGATAGTATCAATCGTATCCTATAGACATCTACGTAGTAATGGTTATCTCCTATCCATGAATATTTTTTTAAATTTTCTAAATATTTTAAGTATTTTATTACTTTTATTGCATGTGCATATGTGTTTGCCTTTATAGATGTATATAACTTATTCATGTATATAACAATGTAGTTAACCATGGATATAACTTATTCATGGAGGCTAGAAGACAGTATAGGACTCTTGAAACTGGAACTATAGATACCTGTTAACAATCATGTAGGTCCTGTCTCTCTGAAAGAGCAATGAATGCTCTTAACTACTGAGCAATATCTCCAGTCACCCATAATCACTTTAAAATAAGCCCTTTAAAGTTATACACATTATTCAAACATGCGGAATTTAATACAGCTGAAACGTGGAAACCCCAACTTCTACTCTGACCCCATCACTTGCTCATGGCTTTGGTTTAGCATGGGTCACACATTTTCCTTAATATGTCTTTTTTTTTCTGTATAAACTTCTTACTATAAAAGTTCTTCAAACATATTCAGTTCTTATCTTACCTTTTCATATTTCCATGGTTATTATTGGTTATTGCTTTGTTTCAGATATAAAAAGTTTAAATCCAGAGTTATTTTAATTTATCTTTACTATGAAACAAGAACAGGTGTTATGAAAAATGATAATGAGAATAGTTGGTGATGCCCCTATAGAGAATTTCTGAATAAGCTAATTCTTGAACCATAATAGGAACTATTGTCATTTTATCACTTTAATGTTGGTTTTGAGTATACGGTGATGTTATTTTCTGACAAAACTATCCCAGTAAGCAGTAATTGTACTGTATTAGCATATAAACATGTATATTTCACAAATCTTTTTCGCAAAAGTAAGAATAACACATTAATTTTGACATTTCCATGTAAGAATAAGGTCTGAAGAATCTGTGGATCAGTGTCACTTCATTAAAGCTTAAATGACAGACACACATTTATCACAGATTGATGTGGTATTTTACTATTTCTTACTTATTAATAGATGACCTTATTTCTTAATCAGCCATTTCTTGTTAAATTTATATGTATTAAATACAATATCGTGGAGATGTTTTTCCCATTCTGAAAAGTTTCAGAAAGAGGTGAAAATAATAAAAGTCATCTCCTCAGTTTCAGCCGGGAGAGAATAATTTTAGACAATACTTTTCTAACTATGTAAATTGTTGACAGATTTTTGTGTTTTCTTCGATAGGAAACAGTTTACTTTCACACACTGATAGAATTTGTAACCATCATCGAAGCTATATGTCTAAATATATCAGAAAAGTGTTGGATGAGAGTGCAAATATTTAGGAAAGCAGTATTTTCCCTTTATGCTGGCAATAAAATTACATTCTAATAACTGTTCTCTAATGTTATAAAAAGAAAAAAAACTATAAACAAAATTTCCAGAGAAGAGAGCAGATAAGGGGACACACACACACACACACACACACACACACACACACACAGACACACACACTTTGAACATTTCATACATGTATACAAAATATTTTTTTTAGATCCACCTCACTCCCTCTCAACTTCTCTAAGTTTCCCTAACTCATTTTAGTCTTTAAAGTATATCAATATTTTGAGCCCCAATTCAAGGATTATGTAATTACTAAAATATATGTTGTAAAATATATTTTATAAAATTTTCTTAAAAATATCTTGTATGTGTTACTTATCAGTGTGTGTGCACGTGGAGGTCAGAGGACAATATGGCGAAGCTGCTCCTCTTCTTCCACCCTGGCTGTTTCAGGGGCCCACTTCGGTGCTCCGTCTCGGTAGCAATGCCAGTGGCTGTTAAGCCATCCTACCGTCCTGGATTATGAAAGCTTCTAAAAGTAAAATTTTATAAAATATAAATGTGAAATTGCAATTAAATATGCCTAAGTTTTTAATTAATTGACATCTGTAGACCTTGCTATACTTTTTCACAAGTAGTTTGGGGATAAATGTGTCAAGAGTCTACCTGGTATGCTATCAAGGACACATATGTTTTCTCAACCATGGTTACCTACTCTGTGCTTAGACCCTAGCATTCTGGGAAACTTTGCACCTGGTCATAACTGATGCTCTTGTGTACAGTCCCCCAATATACGGTGATGTTGTGACTAAAATCCTGTAAGATGATCATCAGTGCGACAGAGCTAGAGAATAGTTCATCTACACTTGTTATCAATCTGAAGTCCAGTCCTGACCTCCCTATTCTCCTGCCCAGCATATTGGGGACCTGAGGGAGATGATGCTAAGGCATTAGGAGGAGGTCTTGCTAGAGGTCGTTGAGTGAGGTGATGCTATAGGTCATTCTGAAAGCCAATTTAACACCGTGGATTTTAACCTCAAGGTAATTTGGAGCCAGTGAATATGTGAGAATTTGAAAGTGACATTATTAAATAGATTACTTTTGTTAACCACTAAAAAAGGTCAAGAGAGAAATGCCGCTTAATTATTGTTGGCTTCCTAGTCTCCGCTTATTCTGATGTGAAACACTGCCTTCATTTCTAATTTTTTCCTTGAAGCTGAATGTGTAATCCAATTATTAATTCTTGAGGTGTTACTGTCATCTGGAGACATAATACCTCAATTTGAATCTTAAGTCATTAAATAATTATGTGCTTTTAGGTAAGTTGCTTCAGTTCTCATTTTAAATTGGCTAATAATGCCTCTTCTATAGTATTGTGTGAAGATTAAATGAATCAATTTGCAGTAGTTCTGTGTAATATTTTTATGTACATCAACACATTATTTGACAATAATATATAAAACTATATTTTAGGGATTTTGTTGCTATTATTTTAATTTCACTATCCTCTAATATCTCTGGGACAACAATCTGAAAAAAGGAATAGTGGAAATAGGATTCTCTCATTGAAAAAATAATTCAAATATTAGTCACTTACAAAAAGACACACAAGCACCCTGTTAACACTGGAGTAAATTTCTTGAGCTATAATTAATATTATTAATTAAATAAAATATCTTAACATGAAAGATATATGAAAAATAAACTTTTTTCAAATAACTCTTTATTGTTTGCAATTATGGGCATTATAATGTTTGTGTTTAGACATTACATAAAGCTTGACATTTACAACAGGAAGCTTCAAATATTTCTGGTTTCATGATTTTCTCTAAAGATCTTTGAAACTAATTTGCATTTTATATAAATAATACACAACCTGAATTATATTAAAATTTTTATTTATATACATGTATGCCTATACACATATACAAGCTCTTGAAATTTTAGGTTTTATTTTTGTAAAAGTGATTATGGAAATATATTTACACATTCATTCATATACTCATTCTATAATTCAATTTTCAAATACTGATTTTAAAATGTTATTGTTATTAAGGAGGAAAGTCAAAATCATTTTCCTCAAGAATCATAATTTCTATTGCGTAATGTTACAGGGAGAGGCTGCTTGTTCGTCCCGGCCGCCCCGCTAGTGTAGCCCTGAAATAACCACACAGAAATTGTGTTAATTAAAACACTGCTAGACCCATTTGCTCTAACCTTTTATTGGCTAACTCTCATATCTTGATTTAGCCCATTCCTATTATCTGTATATTGCCACGTGACAGTGGCTTACTGGGAAAAATTCAGCATGTCTGACTCTGGAGGCTCCATAGCAGCCCTCTCTCTGCCTTCTTCCTCCCAGCATTAAATTCTACTCCCCCCTGCCTATCTAAGTTCAGCCCTATCAAAAGGCCAAGGCAGTTTATTTAATCATTAACCAATGAAAGCAACACATAAACAGAAGGACTTCCTACACCAGTGTAAAATCTACATATAGATAATTTATATCAGTGTACAAAGCAAGAATATTTCTATCTTTTGTGTAATATGAAGTAGAAAGGCAAAATGGAAGTAAAATGCAGAAGGGCTGATCAGAAAAGATGCCTAGGGGAGGTAATATGAAGAAGGTGTTCTGTAACAATAAACTAAGTTAACCCTTATTTAAAAAATATACTGTTCTAGTACTACTCAGAAAGAAGTGGAGGATTTTAGATTCTAAGTAAAATTGTGGCAAAGCAGTTAATTTGCATCTATTTTGCTATGCAGTTATTATTTTAAATTTTGTTATTCAATACGTGATTGATGAATGTAACTGAAGAATTTCATATTGGCTTTACCCATTAGTTCACTTCAGATAAACTAAAACAGAATCTCAGTTGCACAAACTCCAGAGTGTCAGGTTCACAAATGCAAAAGTATCTGTTCTTAATCTGGAGAGAATTTCTGCCTTCCTAATCTGATGACTGATTAATAAGTTCAGTTCATATTCCTTTAAAAAGTGTGACCCAAATATGTTTAAAGAAAAGGGGCCCAAAGCACATGTATGTTGTTTAATCAATAATTGTATAGCAAAAAAAAACCAAACAAACAAGAGAAATAATGAAAAAAGGTGCTGGAGTTTTGAGGTCACTAAGTGGTAATAGATATAACTTCAGCAAAGAAGGACAGTTGGACAAGTTGTAAAATTTTAGATATTGAAATTTACCTCTTAAAATATTATAATTTCTGCACTCAAGAACCTTTCTCTGTCATTATGAGAAAAAATTGCACCTCTAATTTTGTAGCATCATAGTCAGGACATGTAGATTTCTCAGCTGATCCAGGGAATGAATCATACATAATTAGTCAATATTGGTCAAAGCACTATTATTTGCTTCATCTAGTAATGCATTTAAGGGTGTTTAACATCTTCTACCCCAAATAACAAAATATTGAAGGGAACTGTATCAAAATAGAGGGACTATCTATGCTTGTATAGTGTCCAAAGGAATCTGGAAGTGGTCTTTGAATAGCTTGGCAATGGAGTTACAAACAATTGTGAACTGTCATATGGGTTCTGGGAGTTGAACTCAGGTCCTCTGGGAGAACAGAAAAAAATAAACCTTAACAACTAAACTGTATCTTCAGTCAGTACAGATAAAGTTCTAACTCTGTGTTCAGAGCAACATCCAGATGTTTTGTGTATTTGAAAGGTAATATTTTATAATCTTATCCAATGATATCAAGAAAATAATTCTTCCCAAGATTCAAGATCAAATTACAAACCCACAGATTCATCCCATCAGCTTTATTGGGTCTTCCTATAACCCAGCTTCTCATGAAAACAGTAACACAAATATCATACAGATCTTCTTCCTCCGTAAACTGTTAGAAAGATAAGATGTGTAAAAAAATCAAACAAGTAAAACATTAAAGAATTTTTAATGTAAGCCTGGATGAAATGGAAGTTATAATTCATCACCACATGGTTATTTCACTTTGGTCTATGCTACATCAAAAGGAAGAAACAGCGAGAGATGCAGGTACATGCAGTGGCTGCATGTCATATGGAGACACTTCAAAACTTTTTCAACAGCTGAATGATATTCACCAACTAGATCATGCATGCAGAATGACATAATTACGGTGACATTTCATTCAGTGTAAGAGGTTAGAAAGGGAAATGAGATGTGTTTCAGGAAAGACAGCAAAGAAGTCAAACCAAAGGACAGAGATCAGTTAGGAAGGAGAATTCTTCAGAATGTTTATCCACTGTGTACCTCTGTGTATGAATGGTGACTTAGAGTGGGTAATAATTTTCCTCTTGATTGTGGAATATTTTTGAAGAATCCTTTTTTAAACAAAATTATCACTAGCAATATTTTGTTATTTTAAATATTGTATGCACTATAGCTATTGTCAAACAACTAATCATTTAAAACTATTTTTGTGAAGACCTCACAGTGCATTAGATTGGATATACTCCATCCATTTCACCTGGGTTTATACAGAAAATTCAGGTAAAGTTGACGGATGGATTTGTGGGTCTATAATTTGATGTGGAACAAGGGTGGAGTTGCGTTCATGATATCACTGAATAAGATCATAAATATTGACATTAAAATACGCAAAGCATCTGGATGCTGCTCTGAACACATAGGTAGAACTTTACTGATGTGGGCCTGGAGATACATTTCCATGTTAAAGAGATATTCTTCTAAGTTCTCTCGGATCGTGGTGTGTAAGCTGATTTTCTTTGCTTTATGTTTAAAAGCCATTTATGAGTGAGTAGATGTGATAATTGTCTTTCTGGATCTGCGTTACCTCACTCACAATAATGTTTTCTACCTCCATCCATTTTCCTGTAAAATTCAAGATGTCGTTATAATTTTCTGTTGTGTAGTACTCCCAGAGAACTTAGACAACAATGAAGACACTAAGAGAGACTTACATGGATCTAATCTACATGGGAAGTAGAAAAAGACAAGATCTCCTGAGTAAATTGGGAGCATGGGCACCATGGGGTAGGGTTGAACTAGGGAAAGGAGAGACAGGGAGGGGAGGAGAGGAAAATGTAGAGCTCAATAAAAATCAATAAAAAAAAGATTTTTTTTTCTGTCTTAGAGGACCTGGGTTCAGTTCCCACACTCATATTACAGCTCTCAAATGTTTGTAACTCCATTGCCAAGTTATTCAAAGACCCCTTTGAGCATTATATATGCATGTTGTATGTTTGCATACAAACAGACGAAACATTCATGCACACAAAATAAAAATAGAATAACTGAATAAGTTAGAGATTGAATTCCATCAAAATATTTAGAAGCAAGAATTCTGGGATAATTGCATGTACTTCAAAATGTTATTATTTAATACTCAAAAGTTAAACTTTATTCCATTACTTTTTGTGATTTCTTTGCCATGTATTAAGCAATTTCAATTAGATACCGTGAAAAAGTCTAACAATACATTTTAAAGCTAAAAAAAAATCCCTTGGAATGGTCTTGGATGTCTGCCTGATTACCAAAAAATTTCATAGTTCTAATCTTTCAGGATATATAAAACAAAACTCTTTTTAGAAAAAAAACTGTTTTGGCTTATTTAAAGTACAGATTTAGAAATTTAGTATATTATATTTACGTTAAAATATGTCAACAGAGAGTAATTTATAGGAAGTTTTGAGACTAAACTCAGTACTAAACTCGCAAGAAGAACGACTACCAACAAAGATAAATTGTTGAGTGGATTTTAGTCAAGCAGATGCTGGATATAGTTTCTGACAAATTAGGACCATTATACATTTCATACATGCATAAGGAAAAAATACTATTAATTTGTGACACTCAACTAAGTTTTTCAATCTGTCCATTGAATATTGGATCTACCTAATAACTAAGGATAGAAAAATCATATAAACTCACTTACATATATGATTGTGTGCATATATGTGAATATTTGCAAATATGAATATGCATTTGCATATGTTTGCTTGTATGAATCTGCCTGAGAGCCTGTGTTGTGAAGGAGTCAAGTTCAGAGTGAGTATTGAGAAAAGAATGCTGATAAGACAGCACCGAAATTTTCTCCTGGAGATCTTAAGTTTTTGGTGATATCATAGGAATGTTTTGAGGTTAAAGAGCTCATGAATCAGAATTATACATTTTCTAAGGAAATTCTTTTCAGAAAATGTTTTATTTAGAAAACAGCATCACAGAACAAGTCAGGAAACCCTGCAAATGGCTCTGATGGTAGGGATGGGAGGGCATGGCAATATCTTAAGGATACACAATACCTCTAATGAGTAGAACCTATTTAAGCAGGGCTGTCACTGTCTGAACAGATGTGATAGGAAAAGACACTTGAGCCTATCGAGATCCAGAATGATAACTGTGAACTGTGAGCAATGTCAATGGCATTATATTTTTAAAGGCAAGAGAAAGCTTGTGGATAATTTGTTTTTAGAGGTCTTAATCACCTTTACATTTTCAACATGATTAATATTGGTAACAGATAAGACTGTAGTAAGACCTTGAGTTGCGACTTGCTATAAGTACTCCCCATGGCCTCATCTTATACCGGTGTTAATGTCTACATCACAAACGTGCGGCAAAGGTAACATGGAAAATCTTTTGTCACTGCCCCTGGAGATGTTGTGAGGTGAATGTGGCTAGATGGTGAATGTTAACTACCAGGGTGTGTCTTTACAGATGACATTGAGACCCACACACTTTCATCCCTCTTTCTTTCACTTTCCCCCCACGCTTTCCTCCCACCTCTTCTCAATTTCTCTCCCTTGCTTTCTGGCTGCCGTGAGGTTAATGTGTTCATTATGTTACCTGCTTTTATCCAGATAAGCTGACTCAAGTGGACCTAAAAGCAGAAACAAAGCAACCATGAACTAAAACCTGTGAATCTATGATGTAAAGGGAACTTCTCCTTATCTTGCATTAAGTTCTCTAGCTTGCCACAGTGACAGAACGCTGGATGACATAACCTGGTCTGTGAGCACGATTAAAGATGCACTCCAGATGTATTCAGCAGAATAAAATTATCTTTTCATCTACATGATAATTAGCCTCTAGGAGGCAAAGTCCCAGATTTGAAGAAATAAGCAGAGAGTTGTATGGTACTTGGGTTTGCTGCGGGAGTACCTTCCGCTGATTCAGCCAATAGCCGCTGAAATACCCACTGGGGCATGGTACATTACTCTTTAAAAGAAGAGCGGCAAGCCTTGGCTCGGCCTCTTGGTTCCAGCGCTTGGTTCCGGCTCCTGCTCCAGCGACCAGGCTCCTTTCCTGACGGTTTGTGTATATGTAAGTTTTACCCCCCAAAATAAATATCCCCTTTAAAACCTAACTGGTGTGGTATTGTTTCGCCATTATGGGTTGGGGAACAGGAGCTGGATGTATGGTCTTAAAGAAAGCATCTTCTGGGGAAAGTTCTAGCAATGTCCATTAGAAGATGCAAACCTTGAGACGCTAAATATTGATCCAATGAAAAAGATAACCAATCTGTTGGAAATGGGTTTACAATTCAGAGTATAAAACAGCAAGAATGCACATTGCAGTCACTCATCTGCAAGATTTTCTTCTAAAGGGTGAAGGTATAGCATGCTCATTAGAATTTGATACGTGTTGATATAAATTTCAAGTCCACTGCTTCCACAGGGTTCTTGAGAAATCTTTTTGGTTTTCTCTTTTCTCTCTTTTTGACTTTCAAAGTGATATAATGTAGTCAGAGATAATGTATTTGAAACAACATTCACCAGCTAATATCATTGAAGGCAATCTGTTTCCAAGGATTTTGCCTTTTTGTCTATGACCTGGCAGCTTCTGTCATCACTAACCCTGCATAAACATCAGCCAATTACTTGCAGACAACTTAATCATTCTTTGCCTGATATCTGAACTATGATCCCGTGGTTCTTACCAGAGTATATGAGATTTTGACAGAGAAATATTTTCCATTATTTAAAGCTATAAGTAAGGAGGTAGATCCATTTGTTTTCCTTCCTTTTCAGGACAAACTACCTTGAAAAATAGCCTCTTGTTTGGCAGTATAAAATAAACATGTTCTCATTACCGAACCACGACCAGTAACTAACACAATGACCTCAGCTTTTCTTCCCTCCCTTCCACTTTTTCGTACTTATAATTTCTGGAAAATTCATGGATAACAATTTCCCTAAATTTTTTTTATTATAAGACATTCTCAAAATAGCTAATATAGAGATAAAATGGAAATACGATATGCTTACCTGAGTTATGTGGCATGGTGGCTAAGACATTTTTCTCATGACAAATTGCCATGAAGCAGTGAAAGGTGCAGCAATAGGGGCTTTACAGTGAGAGAGATCGAAATAGCGCAGATGTACGATAATAATAATGGTCTCAGGATGTACTGATAACTGTTGGTGCCGTATTATAAAGAAAGTGGCAGCCAATTTCTAACTCAAGCTCACAGAACATACCGCAGGGCTGCCATGTCAGTGTCTGCAAATAAACTGTACTCCAACTGCTGCAGGTAGAGCGGCTCAAAGAGAGGCAAGGATTCTTACCGTAGCTGGGGCAGAGCGGCAACTGCAAGTACTGTCTCAAAACACTCCCTGCAAGGAAATGAGAAACTTTCAACAAAAGACATGGGACACAGTGTCTTCCCATGGGTGACTGCATGGTTGTGATAAACAATATCCCCAAATAAAAGTCGCTATGCTGACTTATCCAATTGCATTATGCAAATGAAGACCCAGAGTGCAGCCTTTGTGACTTTTTCCAGTGACAGAGGGCTTGTTCACTTTCCCCCCTCGCTTAACGTTTTCAGTTTGGGTGCTTAGCTTCTTGATCTTCTGGTGCCACAAGTCTGCTCTTAATTGCATACTAGCAACACTGTTTTTCAAAATGTAATGGTACTCAAGTTGAAATTGTCTCACAGTCTACAGTAAGTGACATCAAGTCCCATTATGGGGAGATCTGGAGGTTTTTATTTGGCAGTGAACTTCTCTCCCTGTGGTACTCTTCTGGACAGCGGTTTTCTTCCCTCAGAAGCCTGTGCTTCATAGGCCTCAATCTTTCCTTACCTCCTTTATACTTCTCTTCAAGTTCTACTAATAGAGTCCAAATCTCCATATGTCAATAGCTGAATAACCCAGCAAGTAGCAAGCCCCTGTATACTCAGGCCCTGGGAGGGAAAAGAGACTGTGTGTTCTAGACCATTCAAGTTTGCATAGAGAAACATTTAAAAAAAATACACACACCACAGTGGATGGGTATGTGTGTTGGGGGAGAGCCCATAAACCCTCAACCCTACATGGAAAACTACCTGCAACTAAGGAATGCTGATAGTGGGAAAAATAGTCTTCCCCGGGAAAGAGGGCACCAGCTGAAATCATACATACAAGTTGAAAAGAAAAGGGTCAGCTCGGGACCCCCAAGACCAAGACTCAGCACAACGGAGATATATGTGTCCCAGAGGGACAGAGGGCAGGGAAAAATAGACAGAGACAGGTTATAGAGTACTAGACAGAAGGAGAAGGGAAGAAGGGAAAGGGCCAGGAATATTTATTCCAGGAAGACAGGCATAACAAAATGATAGTTTATAAAGGTAAAAAGGCAAACGTCAAGCTAGTATGAGGTGTTTAGTTTTAGTTTAATTGGGCCTGTTAATTGATTGAGACAAAGCAGGCTTTTGCCTGCTGAACTTCAATACTTTGTGAGCTGGATCTTGGGAGTCAGCTTCAGGAGGAGAAAGTGGCCAGGTAAGGGAATAGATCTTGTTGGCCAGCTTTAGGAATGTATTCTAACAGTTTGGACAAAGCAGAGGTAATGGGAGGAAAGACCAAGGCCTGCCAGAACCATGCTTGCCAGGCCTGAACTGGCTAGAGTTCCTTCACAACTGACATGATACAGACTGAATAGTGTATCTATAATTAAATATATTATAATTTTAAATAGTATAACAATTTAATTTTACATATATAATTTACTCATATTTGATATATAATATTGATATATGATATATAATATATTAATTGATTATATATATATATGTATATATAGTCATACAATAACAATTAATGCTAAAAGAGTCCATGAGTTTAAAAGATAGCAAAATTGGGTATAAAGGTGAGTATGGGGGTGGAAAAGGAAGAGGAGACATGTTTTGATAATGTTATAAACTCAATAATAAAATAAATAATTTAAATGCTGGGCATTTTATAATGTATCAAGGTTGGCTATACTTTGCAAATGATTGAATTTTTTATAGTACCATGAGCCATGCTTTATTCGTGTTACTAAAAATAATGTAGCATTACTAGCTGCTAGAGACTAGTTAACTGCTAACTTAAAAATACATCTACAAATGGTTTTGTTTCATAGTCATCATCTGATTAAATATGGTGGGATGTCATAATGGTACATGTTTTTCCCATAGATGCAGCACTCCTCTTGATATTTTTTATATTTTATTAACATTTAGTTATTTTTAAATTTATTTTACATTCCAACCATTTCCCTCCCATTGCTCCTTCTGTTCTCACCTTGCCTTCCCCCAGACCACATCCCATCAACTCCTCCAAAAATGTAAGAGTTCCCATGGAGAATTGACTCAGTTTTGCACATTAATTTGGGGCAGGACCAAGCTCCTACCCTCTGCATTAAGTCTGAATATGGCATCCCATCATAGGGAATGGTTTCTAACAAGCTAGCTTATGCACCAGGGGTAGATCCTGGTTCTCCTGCCAAGGGCCCCTCAGATAACCCAAGCTCCTCAACTGACTTCTGCATATGGAGGTCCTAGTTTGGACCCATGGAAGTTCCACAGATGTCCATCCAGAATTCATGAGTTTCTATGAGGCTGGACCAGCTTTCTCTGTAGATTTATCCATCATGATCTTGATCTCACTTGTTTCTATATTCCCTCTTCCCTCTCTTCAGTTGGATTACTGGAGTTCGACCTGGTGCTTAGTTGTGAACACTTGCATCTGTTTCCATAAATTACTGGAAGAAGGCTCTAGCTTCAAAGGAGCTGTAGTTTATAGTCTAATTATCCTCTGCTTTGCTTTAAATCTCCTATCCACTTATGAGTGTGTCCATAATCCGTGTTTGTCCTTCGAAGTCTGGGTTACCTCATTCAGGATTTTTTTTTCTAGTTTCATCCATTTGCCTGCAAATTTCATGATATCACTGTTTCCTACAGCTGAGTAATACTCCATTGTGTAAATGTATCACATTTTCTTTATCCAGTCTTCAGTTGAGGATATTTAGTTTCTGGATATTGCAAATAATGCTGTTATGAATATTATTGAGTAAGTGTCCTTGTGGTAAGTTTGAGTATCATTTGGGTAAATGCCCAAGAGTGATATCACTGGGTCTTTAGGTGGAATTATTTCCAATTTTCTGAGAAACCACCATACTAATTTCCAGAATGACTGTACAATATGGCAATCTCACTAGCAGTAGAGGAGTTTTCTCTGACTCCACATCTTCTCCAACATAAGCTCTCCTCAGTATTTTTTTATCTTAGCCATTATTATATGTGTGAGATAGTATCTCTGAGTCATTTTGATTAGCATTTCCCTGATTATTAAGGATGTTGAGCAATTCCTTAAATGTCTTTTGGTAATTTGAGTTTCTTTTTCTGAGAATTCTCTGTTTAGCTCTCCAACCCTTATTTCATTGGATTACTTGGAATTTTGTTGTGTAGTTTCTTGAGTTCTTTATACATTTTGGAGAGTAATCATCTGTCAAATGTGGGGTTGATGAAGATATTTCTCACTCTGTAGGAATGTCTTGTTTGCCATGTTCTTTGATTTACAGAAACTCTCAGTTTCAAGAGGTCCCATTTATTGATTGTTGCTCTCAGTGTCTGTGCTACTGGTGTTCTATTTAGGAAGCGGTCTTCTGTGCCAATGGGTTCAAGGCTACTTCCAACTTTCTCTTCTATCAGGTTCAATGTAGCTGCCTTTTCTTTGAGGTACTTGATATACTTAGACTTGAATTTTGTGTAAGGTGATAGATATGAATCTATTTGCTATCTTCGACATGTTGACATCCAGTTATGCCAGCACCATTTGTTAAAGATGCTGTACCTTTCTGGCTTTTTTTGTCAAAAACCAGGTGTTCTTATGTGCATGGATTAATGTCAGGGTCTTCAATTCTATTCCATTGATCCATGCGTCTGATTTTATGCCAATCCCAAGCTGTTTTTATTACTATAGCTGTATAGCAGAGCTTGAGGTCAAGGATGGTGGTTGAATCGCTTTGTGTTTCTCTCCATTTAATTTAAAGTTGGCTGATGACTTGCTGTATATTACTTTTGTCATGTTTATATATGCTCCACGACATTTATTATGAAGGGATGTTGGATTTTGTCAAGGCATTTTCAATATTTGATGAGATAATCATGTGACTTTTTGTTGTAGTTTGTTAATATGGTGGCTTACATAAACAGATTCCTGTATTTTGAACCAACCCTGCAAATCTGGGATGAAGCCTACTTGGACATGGTAGATGATTTTTTCATGATGTGTTGTAACATGAGGGGGCCTGTTTGTTGAGGGTTTTTCTGTCCTGTCCAACCCCCCAGCTGTTTAGTCCCAGAGAAAAATCACACAAAGGACTCCGTAAGTTATAAAGCTGACTAGCCCTATAGGTCAGGCTTCTTATTAGCTAATGCTCACATCTTGATTAACCCATATTTTCTGATCTATGTTAGCCATGTGGCTCAGTGCCTTTTTCAGTGGGGCAGCTCACATCCTGCTGCTTCGGTGATCTAGGCAGGAGTGAGGGAATCAGCTTCCTTCTCCCTAAAATTCCTCCTGCTTTCCTTGCATCATTTTCACTTCCTGTCTGGGTTTCCCACCTACACCTCCTGCCTGGCCAATCAGCATTTATTTAAAACATGATTGACAGAATACAGACAATTCTCCCGCACCAATGTGTATTTGGATTCGGTTTTCTAGTATTTTATTTAGTGTTTTGGCATCAGTGTTCATGACAAAGATTGTTCTGCAGTTCTCTATCTTTGTAGTATCTTGTAGCTACCATTCCTCCAGATTTTACAACTCTATTGTAATGGTTGTATCTCTCAACAGTTAAAATTCTCAATATTGACACTAATCAATATCATACATCTCCAGACTCCATTCTCATTCTGTAGTTTTCATTCCCTAGACATAAAATAATTCAGTACTGACACCAATTTCTTCCTAAAGTTTTATTTTGTATATAGAGCCAGTCAAAAATATTTTCCACTCATCTTTTTATTATCATATATTTGAAAGCTCTTTCTTAGCTTAGACAAAGAAACTGTTAATGGCAGCCATGACTAACCCAGTCAGTTAGAGGTAAATCTCTCCAGCCTGGTTTTGTCAGTATAACAGAAGTTCTGTGTCTTAGTCATAAATGTTCAAGTTCATGGTGCCAGTTTAGCCCCTGTGGCATGCAGGATACATACATGTCAGTGACTTTAGAGTGCAGAAATGATTTTAGGTGAGAGCAGATATGATCAGATGGAAAGCCAAATGAGACTCATTTATAATGACTTGCATTTGTAATAATTAATTGTCCCTTTATAACTGACTTAATCCCATTCAAACATCATTTTCACCAATTTACTGACTCCCCGTTTAGTCCATATTGTATAAAAGTCCCACAACATCAATACTGTCAAACTCTGCACCAAGCCTCCACCAAATGAGCCTATAGAGGGCATACCGTATCAAAGTCATGACAGAGATATTTAAAATAAGATGAGTTTGAACTTTAACAAAAACTTCTAAAATTCTGTGGGAGAGTAAATATATGTTTTTGTTTCAGTCCTCATGATCCCTAAATTATGAAGGTAAGTCTTTCTTTCAAAAGAGAAAATCAAGACTAAGTACACACCTAAAAGGAAGACAATATAAGTTTCTACTTCTAGTTCATAGAAGATACAGTCTGGAATTTAAATACTGGTTGCCTTAGACATATTCAATAATGTGTGCTCATGTTTTCTATCATCATGGATGGATTTCCTTGGGAGCATGTCTCATGATTTTTGGACATGGTTCAAAGTGTTTCTGACTCTCTTCTAGTTTGGTGACAAGGTTGTCTATACCATGAGAGATGCACATGAACTGACCTTTATGGCTGTATTGACCTGTTTCAGATCAGTGCTTATCTTCAGTAATGTGCATTAATATTTGATCTTATTACATCTTCAGCAATTTTCTTTGACCTCAAGTGCTATGAAGATTACAATTTTTCATTTATATCTCAGACACCCTTTGTTCTGCCTTTGAAAATAGCTTGTTACAATGACTGTAGAGAGGAAGGGTCAAAACAGAATGACTGAATAAAGGGTTAAGTCATAAGTTCTTAGTTCTAGTAACATTTTAACACTATTTTAATTACATGAGAGAATCATGCATTCTCACATTTTTCTTTCACATATATAAATATGAATTCACATGTGGAACTAGAATACACATATATAAAATTATTATTAAATAGTTTTCAGGAAATTCTATACAAGGAACTAAGTTTAGTTAATCTGAATAAGAATTTATGACATTGATATTATTGAGTCACATTAATTTTTCAGTTCAGCAATGAGACTTTCTGAAATATGCAACTTAAAAAGTGGAATAAGAAATGTATGATAAAGGCACCTAGATTCTAAGACAAATTATGGGAAAAAGACAGCGATAAAGAATTATGATAATAGTTACTGAAAGAAGCACATAAGTTGTAGATTCAAACTGCAGGCATGAAAGCATGGAATGATAGTAACTAAGGAGTAAATGTGGACTCAGAAGCTTGGAATGTGGCATATTTCATTTAATCCTGTTCTACTAAAAATCCCAAAATATGTACACACGTGCACACAAATATGGAGACAAGATTCAACCTGAAATGTCTTCCTCAATCCATCTCCATCTTGTTTTAAATCAAAGTCTCTCACTGAACCTAGTGCTCATCAGTTTCAGTAGGAAGGTTGTCCTAGGAGCTTTAGGTTCACAGAGGCTCCCATCTTCAACCCTCCAACAATGAGGCTACAGACTGCTGCTTTCTTGTTTGGCAGTTTCAGTTTTCTGAGTGAGACATCACCATAGCCTCCATGGTTCTTCCTTTAGAGTACATTTTGTCTTAGACTCTGCATATAGGACATCAACACAGTCAGTTTTTGCAAATGCTGTTGTTGATGAGATAACTTTGAAAAATTACATTTCATTCTAAAAGTTTTATAACCTTGAAAATTGTTTGTAGCCAAAGTTAACATGAAAGAAATAGTAGGTAACATGTCTTTGTTTGGTAATTTAGTAATATTATTGTTAATAGACATTTTTTTTTCTTTTCTGAGTCAAACTAATATGACCTTGTGGGTATTACTCAAGTGTGTTATTTTGTTGGTCTTCTCGGAATATTCTGTAAATTCTTTAACCTTATCTTTATGTTATTTTTTATTTTTAGGGAATGAAGTAAATATTCCTAATCTTTTATTTCACATTCATGTCCTGTTAATGAAACAAAAAAGGCATAAAATTGCCAATTAATTTTTGTGTAAAATATTATCATAAAAGTGATATTCTGTATATTCATTTAATTTTCACATGAAATTGCTGAGGTAGTTATTGCTTGACCTTGTAATATTTTATTGGACACAGTCTATTTTTTACTTCTTAATCTGTCTCCTTTAAAATGACTTTTCCATACGTTGATTTTATTTTACAACTATCTCTATTCAGAAACACACAAATACATTTCAAAGGTACCAAAATTTTAATACTAGGCATCCACAATGATTCGAGTATCAAGCCACACATAGTTATCACAAATATATTCTATATTTCTTACAAAGCCAAATCTACTTTTTAATTTATACATATTAAATGATCTTATATTGTAGTCAGAAAAATGTATAGTAGTTTAATTGATTTCTGAAATCTTAAATACAGAGAAATAGCAGAGAGGAAAGAAGTCTTATTGATATTTGTAGACACACAGCTGTGTCAGTTCACAGTGAAAACGTGGCTTTCTTAATGGCAGTGCTTGGGAGATTGTCTCTGTATTCATTTCTTCTTACTAACATTTCAAAATAGTTTGGCATAGTCTGACCTCACAGCATTGCAGAAAACAAGAAGAATGGAATGGTCCCCTTTTTTATTCAAGCAACACTTTTGTAGAAGTCAAATTGCACAGCACACAGAGGGTCTTACCTGACCCTCGGCAAAGAGAATAGTCATAAATTTTAGAACTTCTCTGGTACATAGTGTCATGACTCACTCTCAATTTTAATTAAGAGACAGCTTTATAATTTCAAATTTTATTGAGCAAGCAGGTTACCAAGGTGACTCGATTTTCATGTAGCAACAAGATTACCATCCTTCAAGGTAACTGGTGGAGTCAACCAAAGACAATTTTACTTTGTTACAATCAATATGATATGAGCACATTTAACTCTGTAGGTGTTGTTCTGACTGAAGGAAACCAGTGTTCACACCTTTGATAGATTTCTGAAAGCCAGAAAATGTGCTCAGTCCTTCGCTTCACAAATGTCAGAAATGATAACAGTGTGAGGTAATTATTCTGTGAAGCAAACCATCTGAAACTCATGACTCAAGACTTCACCAGCATATTTTTTCCTGTCATTGTCTGGAAAATGCCTCAGATGACTACGTTTTCCTTTCTTCTGAGAATATATTGAACTATCATGTGGCTGGGTAAACAGTTCAAAACCTTTCTGTCATGGATGTGATAACAAGAGAAGAATATTGCATAAGGCCCGTTGTCTCATCTTTCTTTTCAGTACAACTGTCTTCTCTGCTCTCATGACAGCAGTCCTCCAGAGCCAGGTTAAAATAGGGAAAACTATAGTCTGGATACATTGTATCAGAGAATAACATTTTAAAATATTTTACTTATTTATTCCTATCTCCAACAATAGATCCCACCTACCACAAGGATGCTTGCTCCACTATGTTCAGGGGAGCTTTATTCATAATAGCAGGAACCTGGAAACAACCCAGATGTCTCTCAATCAAAGAATGGATAAAGAAAATGTGGCACATTTACACAATGGATTATTACTAAGCTTTTACAAAAAATCATAAAAATGACATGCAAATGGATGGAACTATAAGAGAAATCATCCTGAGTGATGCAATTCAGACCCAGAAAGATAAACATGATATGAGCTCACTGATAAGTGGATATTAGCTGTTGAGTAGAGTAATCACATTACAGTTGACAGATCAAGAGACATTAGCTAGAGAGGGGAGTTTAAAGGGGATGTGTGAATCTCCCTGGGGAGGGAAATAGAATAGATTTGTGGGTGGACAGGGGTTGCGGTAGTGGAGTAGTAGGGATCTGGTCGGGGAGGAAGGGACACCACAAAGGGAAAGAGTATGGGAGAGATAACTGAGCTAGGTGGGCATTTAAGAGACAATATGGAAGCCACTGCAGTGGAAGCTTCCCGGAATCTGGGGGTATCACCTTCCTGAGGACTCCTGTAATGGAACAGATGGAATCTGAAATGGCCATCTTCTGTAACCAGGCTAGGCTCCCAGTATGGAGACTGAGATATCAATCCTGCCAAAAAATCTGTGACCTACAACCTTTCCTATCCTCAACACTTGCTGGGGCCATGTTGGTTTAGAGTTTATGGGAGTGGCCAACCAATGACTAATCTAACTTGAGGCCCATATCACAAATAATCTATTTTGAATGAAGGGGGGAAACAAAGAAACAAAAAAAGAAGCAAAATATCTTGAGTCCTTGATTCTAGAATCATTGGCTATTGCTTCTAACATCTTCTGAACTGGCCAAAGCAGTTTATAAAGTAGTCAAAATTCTAAGTCATTAAAGGACTTTAACTCTCAATTAGAGAAACAGAAAGGAAACACCTTGTTTTAAGTTCAGGAAAATATTCCTCTGTGGTGAATGGCATTGTGGGTTATTGTTCATCTCCACTCAGCAGCTGCTTCTTCCAAAGGCAGGCAGCCACATAAATGGAAAAGAAGGGAAGTGAGATAGGAAAGGTCACCAGTTATGACTGCACTTAAACAAAGACAAAGGCACGTGTGTTTGACAAACACTCTGCACATTTGTGTGTGATGACTCTGAGATTCATTGTCGAGGGCCTTTGTTGAACAGTGATAAAAGAAGACAATTTTCTTAGGAGCACACATAGAAGACAAGATAAATATTGAAGAAAGAAATCTCCATATAAAAGATGATAAAGTAACTTTTGGGTGGCAATTAGATCACATTTGGAACAGCATTCTGAAAATATATGTCAGATACCAAAAATAGTGCAGCTAAAATAATTAAACTATATGTTCTTTAACTGACAAAACAGAAGTGTTCTCTCTCTCTCTCTCTCTCTCTCTCTCTCTCTCTCTCTCTTCCTTTTTTTTGAGATATGGTTTCACTGTGTAGCTCTGGCTGTCCTCAAACTCACTTTGTAGACCAGACTGGCCTTGAACTCACAGAGTTCCACCTACCTTTGTTTGTTGAGTTCTGGGACTAAAGGTATGCACTATCACACCTGGCTCAGAAACACTTAAATGTAAAAAAAAAATCTCAAGTAGCTATAGTATATATATCACTTTTCTTACCTGAACTTCTAACTTCAGAAATTATTACTTGGTGTAGTCCCATAGATTATGAGGGAACACAAGGTGAATATTTGTGAAGAGCACAGGACTTACATATTGAGTACATACACAGCATTCCTTTGAAGCATGTATTTTTTTAACTCAGAATTTTATTGCATAGGGTAAGCTTTAAAAGAACTAATTGCTTAGCAATTATTTGGGAAAGGTGAGACGTTTTCTACTTAGCAATTATTTGGGGAAGGTGGGAAGTTTTCCAACACTGTCATATGCAAAATTTAAAAATATGGTTGTTTGTTAAGCTTGATGGGGTAAATCTAAGCCATATGTTACAATATACTTTTGAAAGGATAGACAAGGATCTGTTACAGGTAACATTACAAAAGAAATGGGGTAATAGGGGAAAGAGAAAGATAATATGTTTCATGTATGTCATTCATATATTTTCTGTTTTGTCACAAATTTGCAAATCTTCTAACCCTCATAAACTTGCCTAAGTAACGCTGAGGTTTTGTCACATTGAGAAAAGAATGACTGAACTGCATCCTGTGTATCACATTGTTTCACAAAGTTTCCAATCTGTCCATCTCGGAAACATATTTTCTAACTTTTTCAAATATTACCTTCATTTTAAACAAAATATAGAGAGGAAAGCCAGGCAGTGGTGTCATGCCTTTAATCCCAGCACTTGAGAGGCAGAGACAGGAATATCTCAGTGATTTTGAGCCCACCCTGATCTACAAAGCAAGTTCAAGGACATCCAGGGCTTCACAGAGGGACCCTGTCACCCCCACCCCCCCAAAAAGTCAATATGCCAATTTGCACAAGGTTGTAAACTTGGATGTCCCCTCAGCTTTCACTAATGGTGGCAGACTTCTGCTGAGCCAATATATCCTGTAATTAATTCCCTTGTGAGAATTTTTGTCCTGGTGAAAACTCGGTGGGTAGCCATTGGGCAATATTTCTCTACCCACGAACTAATTAACATGAATGTATCTTTATTCTGTGGCTCTGGCCCCATTAGAACGAATCTGTAACTACCTTAGTAGGTTAGTTACTGCTTAGTAAGTAGAGTTTGACTTTATTTTAGGCTAGAGTTAAGATACAGACGTTAAAAAAAATTCAGGTTATAAAACGCTGGAATTACCCCTGTAAAATTAGGTTTCTCAATTTAAAACTACTCTATACTAATCATAATCAAATATTGAAAGAAGTCAAATCTCTAAAAGGCCGTTTTGGAGGAAAATAGAAGATCTATATTCTGTATTTGGCACTTAACCCTAGGAAATACTAGGAATCTTTGTGTTTAGCCAATTAGGTTAGTACCTGCTTATTATTTAAGGCAGACAACTCACACCAGGGATAAAATGTCCTTCTTGCTGGCAAATTCCATACTCTGTGGAGAATATGATGATCATGGAGAAACAGGGCTTTCTTCACTGTTGCACACCCTCCACACAGGCTTTCTTGCATGTTTCACACGCTCCACACAGTCGCGGGCTCTCTTGAAATCTTTGTCATAATTATCGTGGAAAGTCTTGTGAGGAAGGGGACTTAGGAACACCCTTTCGTTCTTTGTCCCACCAGGGAGTTCAGAATCCATGGCAACTCAGAACCATTAATTACATATGATGAACACTATGATAAAGAACACCATAAGAAAATATTGATAGTGCCGGTGTTCACAAATGGTTCATGGAAAAGAATTTCCTTTCTGTGTGTTGCCAGTGCTTGTCGTGGTGATGATGTGGGCAACAGAGGTCATTATGTTAGTGGATATGGATATAATCTGTTCAAAAATCATCCATCATGCCATATGATAGAATTAAACATTCTACTTTGACAATTTAAATATTAAGTTAGTGGGAACATATCAGAGGGTATATTGGCTTTGTTGTTTTCCTTGCGAATTTTACAATGGTGTATTTTATTGTGTTAGGAGCTCCTTAAAGGAACTACAACCTCTGGTTTGATCAAACATTCAAACTGTGTTCACTGACAATGAAATAGAGAAATCAGCACAAACATCATCCCGGAGTTTTCATCACACCGTGTCAGTTCTGTCACGGTCTGCTTTTGAGATCTAGCATTATCATTTACAGCCGTGTGATCCTGAGTCCTGTCATACAGTTTCAATAACAGCAGTATTCACAACAGCTGATTTTGTTGTGATTAAATGATATAAAACAGAATAAAAGTTTAGATCAGTGTCTGGCTCACTAATCACACACATCATTTTCAGTGTTTCACATCATTACCTTAAGTACATGGACTATAATTTGCTTAATTATCCCTTCGTCATTTGTTTACAAAATTTTTACAATTCATGCAAGTTTGATGAAATTCATTTGTTTTGTCTATTTAGTTATTCCTATGAAAATGTAGAACCTCTTTACGAGTCCTGCATATCACTCTCTTAAAAGGACAATTAAGTACCCAGACTCCATTTTTATCAGTTTTGAAATTCCTGTTACCAAACTATTTTCTGATTTTCATCCATTCTAATAGTGGTCTTCTTTTATTGACACAAAGGCTCCCCGATACCACCAGTCACTGCACTGTTTTCTTGTTATTTAAATGGTTATTATTAACTTTCACGTGCCTCTCCTTTCTAGGAATAAAGAACACCATGTGCATCAATACAGGAATGCAATTCTTTTAAAATTATAGGCTTGATTTTATTACAACAATATGTCACTTTCAGATATAGTTTATGAAACATTAATCACAGCAGAAAATAGACTCGGTGGATTTCAGTGGACAAAAAACCTACTCTGTGAGAGACAGTGTGAAAATATGAAAATTTCAAACTTGAAAACAATACTAGAAATACATATGAATGATAAAGAATTTTCAAATGAAGAATTTTTTTTCTTTATATTTTTCTTTTTTAGTTTTTTCAAAACAGGGTTTCTCTGTATAGTCCTGACTGTCCTGGAACTCACTCTGTAGACCAAGCTGACATCAAATTCACAAAGATCCTCCTGCCCCTGTCTCTTGAGATCTGGGACTAAAGGTGTGTACCACCACTACCCGGCTAAACTGAAAAAAGTTTATAAACTCTATAATAAAAAGCAATGGGCAGATGTGTAAATCAGAGACTTAATAAGGAAGATACTTAAGTGGCCACAGTCTTAAGAAAATAAATTCCTAAAGTACACTACTACTAATATGCATTTCAGTTTAATTTTATGCACACTCATTTGAATCGATTGATAATATTCAATGTCTGTAGAGACAAGATGACAGAGTATGAAACATGTATATGTATACACACACATGCACACACACATTATATAGTGAGACCGTACAATAAGTCTAGAAAGCACTTTCGACATTTTTTATAAGCTAAAGCAATTACTTTCTGGGTGACATTGCAAATCCACTGAAGAGAAATGAAATATATGCCCCCATACAACTTCTTCAAAGTTTATCCCAGCATTTGTGATTCCATTTTTAGTTTCAGATTATAATATAATTTTAAAAATTCTCCCTTTCTTTTTTCCCCCTCTACTGGCCCATACCTCTTTGCTCTCTTTCAAATTCATGACTCCATTTTTAGTAATTGTTTTTGCATGCATACACACACACACACCTATGCACATATATATTCCTTAATATAACCTGATCAATCTGTTTAATACTATTTTATGTATGTTTTCAGGGTTGATGATTTAGAACTGGATTAGCCTTTGATGTTCTTGCCTGTAGTTCCTTGTGTATGCTTTTCTCCATGAATTTTAGCATGTCTTTTGATGTTGGTCTTGCTTATGTTTGGGCAGCCAGGTTGGTGAGACTTCACCAGGGTGGCTACTGATTTTACTAGGAGTCAAGAAGATGCTCAACACTAGAAGAGTATTTTTATTTTCATATTTAGCTATAATGGTTTATTTCTACCTTATCCATTGCTCTGGACAGCTTTATATTTTAATATATAGCTCTACCATGTTGCATCAGCTACTCTTACTCCTACAAGCCCCTGGATTGCTTCTAACCTGTGCACCCAGAACAATGCTTTGATATAAAAATAAAGTATGTCCTTTATTTTTTTGTGGGTTTTTTTATTTCTATTTTCTGTAGTAGTGTGATTTCTGACATCCGAGGTTAACTATGATAACCTCAACACCTTCTAATATATATATACTGTGCAGGAGCATATATCATAATCTATATTCTATACTACAGCATATGAGAACTGTTTCTTGGGACCACAAGATAAAATTCACTACAAATAAATGCACTTGTCATACAAGTCTGATGATGCGAGTTCATTACCTTAGCCTAAGGAGGAAGGAGAAAACTCTTATGGTTGTCTTCTGACCTCTACTTGTGGGCCATGCCATGCAATCACATGACTCACACACAAGCACATCAGGAAGACACATGAAATAATAGCAGCAAATAGAAATAAATTAAACAATAAGATTCTTTCTTGCCCATATACTTAGTAATAATTTACATAAGTTTCTAAATACTGCTAATTGAAAAACTGTTAAGCTGTTAGTTTAAATTTGCATTCCTTTGAATACTTGTGAAAATAGGTGACATTTCTTTTTTTCCCCAGACATCTAGGGCATTGTTACTTAGTACTGAGAAATAGCTTTACATATCTGTTATGGAGTTTTCTAACTTCTTCCTGTTGGCCATAGGTTATTTTAATAACACAGACTTATGTTTTCAGATGCCATAAATGCTTTTACATTTTTTATCTCCTTTAAACACAGAATATTGACTTCCATAGTCCTGCTTATTTTGCTTAGTATGAATATTTACAGTTTTACACATGTTCTCAGAAATAACATTTTTAACTTTATTGTTGGAAGACATTGAAGATACTCTCTATCCACTACTTGACTGTTCCAAATAGTATTGTGGTAAACATAGAAGTGTGAGCTCCTTGGTTGTGTGTGGAATGTAAAGTCCTTTGGCGATACTTTTCCTTACCCAGGAGTAGTACAGCTGTGCCGGAGAGAGTTCCTCCTCACAGTGCTTGGAAGAACAAACACAGTCATCTCTGAGAAGAGGGAATCTTTATTTTTAAAAAAGTCTTCAAAACATTAGATTATAGATAAGTCTGTGGAGTACTGTCTTTGTCTTGATTAATAATTGAGAGGCAAGCTAACCGTAGACAATATCACCCCTTAGAGGTGATCATGGATTGTGTAAGAAAGCAGAATGGGCAAGTCATGGAGAATCAACCAAATAGCTACACTCTGCCATGGCCTCTGCAGCAGGTTTTGCCTCCAGATTGCTGTCTTGTTTGGATTCTTCCCCGACTTCCCAGGAGGATGGGCTGACTATAAGACATAAGAGGCAATGAACTGTTTTCTCTCAAAGTTGACTTTGGTTCTGATGTTTTCCCACAGCAATATAAATACTAATTATATCAGTCCTGGAATACTATATGCCCAAGTCTTCCTTTCTCTGTAGAGGGTTGTGCCTGATAGCAGCATGAGGGATGAATGATTGAGATAAAAAATAGAAGCAAGAGGCAAGTCTGCACAACCTAATATATAACATGTACTAGTAATGTCAGATAGGCTGAGGGACTGTGGCATGTGTATATATAATCTAATATACACTAGTGATGTCAGGCTGAAGACTACGGTTGTAGACCACAAAGCACTTATAGTTTTCTTGTTCTGAACAGAACTACTAATATCCACGTTAGCTGCTTTTTACTGAGACTTCAAACTTAAGTAAATTACAATCATTTCTTTAATACTTTGTATTTAGTTTCATCCTTTGTATAGACCATCTTTTCTTCTGCTTTTTTTTCTGGAAATATGTAGGCTTTTGCTAGCTTATCTGCTGGCTTCTGTTTTTGTAGAGCTGTCTGGAACTTCAGCCCTGATCTATCTGTTCCCTTGCCTTTGTAAGATTTTGTTCCTGAAATCATCGCTTCCCACTATCTTAATAGATGGGAGCACCAGGAAATGCTCTGGAGGTTTTGCTGCTGTTGTTTAAATATTTTTCAGAACTTCATAAATGAGAATTGTGTCTGCATTATTCCTTACTTTATATCTGCAAATTCCTTACATGTACCATCACAAGTTCATTCCTTTTTATTTATTACTGCTACATCTATATACATTTGAAAGTATATGTATATGTTGTGGGTGTTTTGATTAAACTCTGACATTCCCGAGACTGGCAATAAAATTTATCTTGAATCAGAGAGTGGAGCTAGCTACTAGCTGATGAAAATTAGCTATAGAGGTGTTTCTGGGGAGCCAGGACATACAAAGAGAAGCAGGAAATGGTTGGGAGAGTAGGGAGGGGCTTAGAGAGATGATCAACCCTGTAGGTCAAGGAAGGAGAGAAAGAGGAGGTCACTGGTCACTTCGTCACTGCTTCTCTTATCAATCAGGTTCATACTCCAATATCTGATTCCTGGGTCTTTATTGATAAAGAATAATTAGATAAATGTTTCATATGTATTTATGTACAGGATAGACATAAAATATCAATACAGCGTATATTGTGACAACTTTTTGTCACATTTTCTTTTCAAATATGCTTCTTGTTAATGAATCAGAAGATTTTCTTATCATTAACTTTATAAAGAAAACAATTTGTTTATTGCTATTTTCTATAAAAAATAAATATGAACCATACTTTACTAAATCAATATTTTTAAATTTCAGGTTAAGTGTTTATTGCTATAATAACAGTGCACCTTTTGATTTTAAACACTTATTTGTTTGAATTTTCTTAGCATATATTTATACAAATATAAAATAAACATTTTATTACAAAAATTCAAGATTAAAGATAATGGAAATTTTTATAGTTTTTAATTAGTATTTTCTACCTATCAATATCAGAAACAATCCTAGTAAACTGAATCATCTAGAGAGCAAGTTTAGCACTATAGTTAATAAAGCACAGCAATGCAAAGTGTCATATTTTATAAAATAGTTTATGTGACAATGTTTATTAATAAATGCTTCATATAAAATTAAAAAGACAGGGTCCTGAGGGTGGTTGACTCCCAGTTTCCTGAGAAACCGCCACACTGATTTCCACAGTGGCTGCACAAGTTTGCATTCCCACCAACAATGGATGAGTGTTCCCTTCACTCCACATCCTCTCCAGCATAGGCTATCATTGGTGTTTTTGAGTTTAGCTATTCTGACAGGTGTAAGATGGTATCTCAAAGTGGTTTGGATTTGCATTTCCCTGATCGCTAAGGAAGTTGAGCATGTCCTTAAGTGTCTTCTGGCCATTCGAAGTTCATCTGTTGTGAATTCTCTGTTCAGTTCAGTTCAGTACCCCATTTTTTAATTGGGTTAATTAGAGATTTAGTGTCTAGTTTCTTGAGTTCTTTGTATATTTTGGAGATCAGACCTTTCCACTCTTGGGAATATACCTAAGAGATGCCCTATCATACTACAAAAGTATTTGTTCAACTATGTTCATAGCAGCACTATTTGTAATAGCCAGAACCTGGAAACAACCTAGGTGTCCCTCAATAGAAGAATGGTTAAAAAAGGTGTGGAACATATACACATTAGAGTTCTACTCAGAGGTAAAAAACAATGACATCTTGAATTTTGCATGCAAATGGATGGAATTAGAAAACACTTTACTGAGTGAGGTAACCCAGACCCAAAAAGAGGAATATGGTATGTACTCACTCATAAGTGGATTCTAGCCATAGTTAAAGGTCTGTGAGTCTATAATTTGTGATCCTAGAGAAGCTGAATAAGAAGTTGAACCTGAAGAAAATCATATAGTTATCCTCCTGGATATTAGAACTAGGCAAGAGTGCCAGGCAAACTCAGGTGCATGGCGGGTGGGGGGATGGAAGTAGGGGAAGATGGTTAGGGAGAGGGGAGAGGGGAAGGATTGGGGATGACTTGGGGGAATGGGAGGGGGGAGGGAGGAAGGATGGTTCTGGGAGCAGGGAAGTTTATATCTCAACTACTTAAAAAAATTTTAAAAAAAGAAAAAAGAAAATTAAAAAGACAGATTTTATTTTCCTTTTAGTTCAAGCCTTAACTCTTTTCTTGTTCTGTGTGATAAAATATGTTGACAAATACCAGGTAAGTAAGAAAGAACTTTTTTTTTGCTTATACTTGAAGAATATGTTTTATCCCACAAGAAATGAAGGTGGTTCAATGTGAAGCAGCTGGCAGCAACCCTTCTACCATTAGACGGCAGAGAGTGAATGTACGCAAGGCTCACACATTTCCCCTTTTCCCATGTATATCAGTCAGGATCCCAGGTATTGATTAGTGGGTGGGCAAGTCTTTCCACCCCGAATGATGTAAGCAAGACAACATTCCCAGGCTTGTGCAGTCATTCAAATCCCAGGTGAATACCGGTTATGTCAAGCTGACTGTCAACACTATCCATCACAGCTCAGCACTCAATTTTGAAAGCCTGTAAAACATCCATAAGATGCTGGAGGAGGCCACTTGTTAGTTCCTGACTGTTCATCAGCTCAGCTCCAAGATAATCACACAGAAAACTATATTATTTAAATCACTGCTTTGCCCATTAGCTCTAGCTTCTTATTGGCTAACTCTTATATCTAAATTTAACCCATCTCCACTAATCTATGCATCACCACGAGGTCATGGTCTACCAGCAAAGTTTCAGCATGGCTGTCTTTGGCAGAGGCTCCATGGCTTCTCTCTAACTCCTTCTCCTTTGTCCCAGCATTCCGTTTAGTTTTCCCCACCTAGCTCTGTTCTCCCTGTCAACAGGCCAAGGCAGTTTCTTTATTCATTAATAAAACTACATGTAATCACAACATGCAGAGGGGTTCCCACATCAATGAAGTATGAGTGCACGACCAACATCATGCTCTGATGGATATCAAATTTCAGCTTTCGTTGTTTGGATAAATTTACTTCTTTATCACTTTTTATGTTTGTTTATGAAGATAGATTTGTACTTGGAGGAAATCCACAAAAGCTTTCTTTCTTAAGTTTCCAAGTCTAGATTATGCTGTTTAATGAGTGAGTGAAAACTATACTTTAAATGACAATGTGTATGAAACAGCTGGATTGCAGTTTTCTGTTTAGTTACACTCCACAAATCTTAATGCCGCACAGTCAAATAAAATCTTAAAAAAAAATCAGTGACTAAAATGTCAAATCTTTATCTTTGTTCATTGATATTCTCCATTTTTGCTAGAGCACTAGAATTTCAGGGGTACAAAAACCTAATGTTAATTTGACAGTGTCAACTACAGTTTCAATACTAATCCAACTTCATAATAGGTTCTCTATCTGCAGGATCTCTAGGTATCTCTTTGTCGGGGGGGGGGGTGAGGCTGAATAAATCGAAGTATATTGCCACTTGTAAAATATAGATGGTCTGAAATGTGTCTTCCCATATTTCTTGAAAACTATAGTATGAAGACAAACATGGATTGGGTAACATCTGTTTACAAATGTTGGATAACTTTAGAATTAAAACTTAAGTATGATATTCTGATAGCATGCATACTAGCCAGCTGCTTGTCAAATGCTAATGGTAATGCTGCACTCCAACTACAAAATAATGTGTGACAAAATATGTCACCAACTTTCTGAAGGACATAAAGATTATTACAGTGAGTTTTTTAAATGTTAAACACTATTTTCTTATTAACAGAAATGTCATATTTACCATGCCAGTTAAAAATGTAACACAAGTTTGTCTTGCTTTATGGTTCATATTATAAACTTAGTTTTCTAGACAGCTTGTAAAGAAAGAAAATTTAAAATGTTTATTAAATAAATAGGAACAATTGTCCCAAATTGAGTGTACTGGGTATCATTTGGTAAAAATTGTTTCATATTTATAAGATCAATAGGCAATAGAATCAATTTTGTTATAAAACTAGAGGCAATTTCAATTTTTTGTTGAATTTTTATTTACAAATATATCAATAATACAATTTCTGATTTATTTTCTCCAGAAATTATCTTTTCTAGAAGTGTATTAAGAAGCTGGAAAGATTTTTACAATATGCCATAATCATACATGCACATAATGTGGCCTATTATGTCAATCTTTCCACATACACAAATTCTAGTAATATTTTCCATGTATAGTGAATATTCAATATTAATTACCAAAATTATTGTATTATGTTATTTCAGTTTTCATACAGTGGGTCTGGGAGAAAAATTGAATAATTTTATCAGGAATCATTTAAGATATTCTTAGAACACGTTTGAGTCACTCACATTTTATATTGCTTTTTGATGTTTGTGAGTCCTGCTTAGCTTGGGTACTCTTCAGGACCAATTTATATCTCATGAGAAAAGAATGAGCAATGCCTCAAACTATCACCAAGTACTGAGATCTTAAAGCAATTTTAATTATAATTTCTAACAAATTATTTAAAAATATGCAGTCATTTACCTATATTTTTCCAAAGAAATATTCCAGGACTAGTCTTTTAAAGAAACTTCTAATATTCAAAAAAATAATTAGTGACTAAATGTTACATTGAATACAACTTATGCTAATTCAACCCTTGCTTTTTTAAAACTAATGGTATTCTTGAGTTTTACAGTAATGAAGTCAAAGTAAACTATTGGTTTGTTAAGAGCCAGTGGCTGAGAGAGAAAGGTGTTCATTCATAAGTTATCACACGATTGCACTGGAAACCTGACAGTGATGACAAGAAGCACATTTACCAATGTAATAGCATTAGCCATGCCTGACTTAGTCCTCAGGAGTAAACAAATGAGAAACGGGGTAAAGAACAAAAGGGATGTTTTCCAGGGGTGAAAAGGCATTCAGAAAGATGCAAAGCTAAGAACATGAGACCTTGGGTTCTGTATGAGTCATGAAAAAGCTCAATTTTCATTTAACTTAAGAGTAAACCCATTTTAAGATTCATATCCAGACATATTTTATGTCCTAGAATCTAGTTATGTAATCCTTAATCCCTTTGATATAAGTGCCCATGATTCAGCTGGTTTCAGTGGCTTTCCTTCCGTGTATTTGCTTTGTCAATCCAGAAGTTCAATTCTCTGAATGCTTTAGTGGCAAGGGTAAAACAAATGGTATGACTTAAACGTCGGTGGCCTCTCACTACACATTATGTAGTATTTTAATAAATACTACACTTGTATATTAATGAATAAAGTTAACCTGAAGGTCAGAAAAGCAAACTTTCAGCCTTTGACTCTTACTCAACCTCGGTCCAAAATGGCAATCCTGCCTCCAGGAATCTCAGAATGAGACTGTCTAAGAGTTGTCTCTTCCCATTTTATATTTCTCTCTAGTGCTCGGATTAAAGGCGTGTACCACTACTGCTTGGTTTCTATGGCAACCTAGTGTGACTACTGGGATTAATGCTGTGTGTCACTACTGCCTAGTCTGTAAGACTGACCAGTGGGACTGTTTTACTCTTTGAAATTCAGGCAAGCTTTATTTATTAAAGTACAAATGAAATATCATTACAATTTTGGGTTCTCTGTTTCTTTATTTTATGTCTCCCTGTGTGTGTTTATTTTTTAAAGATTAATTTATCTTTTACTTAGGTCAATTAATACATTTTTATAATATGAAATGTTATTCTTTCCTTCCCCAACTCCTCTGAGATCTACTTCCTTATCCACCCAACTTCAAGATTTTTCCCTTAATTTCTTACTCTAAAAAATAGAAAATAAAACCAAAAAACAACAATGAAAATCAAAATGAAAAACTTACTATGACTGTTAAGACTTTTGGTGTATATAATAATGTGTCCTTAAGGGTAATCTATTGCTATGTTCCTTTAGCAGAATAATAGGATCAGGTTTCCCCTGAGGCCATTAAACTATCCAAGCTCATGTTCTTGGCCACATTAGCAATGTCAGGTTTTGGTTCCATCTCATGGAGAGGGTCTTAAATACAATTTTAAAAATGTGGTTGCTTATTCCTAATATTTATGCCACTAGTACACGAGTATGTATTGTAGGAAGGTAGCTGTTATGGGTGACAGGATGTGTAGTTGGATAGTGTTGCTGGTAAGTTTTCTTCTCTGTAGCATGAAAGTACCTTCCAGAAGCCTGCATAGTAGTCACCAGGGATACCGTCTCTGGGTTCCACTTAAATTCCTCTATGTTTGATGACACAGGAAACATGTCTTGAGCAATAAGAACTTATAATATGATTATGGTAAATTACCTATAGCTTTAGAAATAGTCTGTCATACTTGGGGGAACCCAGATATAAACTCATTCCTGGCATTGGGAGGTTTTACGTGGTAGCATATGATTTTTAGTTGGTACATTGTATCATGGGTTACATAGTGACTGTAACTAAATTTGCTTTATATATGATGCAATTTAAGAAATTTCTTTCTGATTCTAATTGAAAATAGATTCTTCTCTCATACAATGCATGCAGACCACAGTTTTCCTATCCTGCATTCTTCTAGCTCCTCCCATCTGCTAATGGAGCAAGACTCTCCACTGAAGACTAAGGCTTCTCAGAAGGTTTCTATGATATTTGGTTTCCATATGGCCATTAAAAAGTCTTTAGTGTTAGTTGTTCCTCTCTGCATCCTCTCCTTGATCTTAGTCCTAAAGTCTATACCCATTTACCCCTCACATTTTACTACGCTGTGTATTTTTGGGTTAAGGACAAGAAAGCTTAGCAGATTTTTGAGTCATTTTGGAAAGCAGAATATGTCCAATTTCAAGAACTGTTTAAATGTGTAAATTTACTTGAAATTTGTTGAGTCTATTTCCAGTTATATGTTTTTATTTTACAGTCATTAATTAGCCAACGTTTAGGTTGTTTTCTTTTGCTTTGTGTGCTAACACTAAATATCATCACCATTTTATGCATCATTTTTCTTATCTTTGAAATTCTTTTCTTAGGAAATGTCCTTAGGAGAAGTAGAATTGCCTCAAATCATGTGACTGCTTTTAATATCCATAGTAGCTGTAAGAAATTGTTTTCTAAAAAAGCTTTGCTAATTTCCATTTAAGTAAGAAAATAATTATTTCTTGCTCTCTGGCCTCCTCTCTTAATCTAAGTGCTTTTGATAGTCAATTGCTCTCTCCTAAGTACTGAGATTCACATCAAAGCTTTCCAAAGCTTCCAATGGACAAGGAAGTTTTAGTCTTAATACACAAATAACATCGGCATCGAACACGTATATTGTATTATCATGAGGTCTTTTAAGTAAAACTAAATGTAAAGAACCATTCCTTGTAATTTGAACAGCAACACAGTAAGATGAGTAAATAAGAATTACCTCTTCCTGCTTCTTACACCCTCATCTGCTGGATAAAAAATGTTACACAAAGAAAATGAAAATTTCTTTTAAGTCAGAAAAAGAAATTCCTTTTTAGGGAACTAACCAGCTACTGCCACAGCAGCTGTACATTTCCTGAGTAGCAGAGCTGAAGCCTAAAACTCAGATGTGGCCATTTATACAAAGATGATCTTTTGAAAAATCTTACAAAGAATATATGAAAGAAAACAGACATGGGAAAAGCTTTAAATTGTGGGGAAGATTCTGGCATACAAATCAAACAACAGAATTAGCCACCTCTTGTCTTCAGTGAGAATCTAAATTTGAGACTGATAGTTTGGGAATTCCATTATCTCATATACGAAAATCAAAGTACCGTCTTTACTAACTTAGAGAACATGATGAATCTTTTATGCCTTGTTAGAAAATAGAAGAATGCCTTGCATAAGAAATACAAATCTTGCCTACATTGTTGAGTGGTTGAGGATAAAATTCTTAAGTTGAATTAAATGATAAATCCAGAAATTAATAAGAATACGACTGATCCATGGTTTAGGAATCCTAAGTTCTTAAAAACAAAACAACCAATAAGCTAACAAATAAAAAATAAAATATTGATATAGTAAACAGAGCTATTGATAAATAGTAATTGGAAGAAAAAGGTGGGTTGATAAGTTATGGATATGTAAAAATGTTTTATCAGAAACCAAAGAAACAAAGGAAACTATCATTCATAAGAAGGACAGACTAGGCAGAGGAAGTATTTGGTGTTTTCATTGCTGCAAATGTTCAAATTCAACAGCTGCAAATGTTCAAATCCTACAGTTATTTTATATTTTCAAGCATATCAAGTATGATTTATCAGAAAGTAGAGGAATAGTTGATTTTATGGCAAATGTGACAGAGCAGAGTGATGTTGTAGGAACAGACCCTACATTCACCTCATTAAATCAACTGTGCCTCCTTTTCTGGGCCGAATACATCCCATAAAAGACTTCCAGAGTGAGAAGTTGTCAGAATGAGAGAAAAGGTGCCTAGTCACTACTGGGAGACTTCCAAACTGCTGTCCACCTCAACTTGCAAATAAAGAAAGATGATATTTCTTAATTTAATATTTGTTACTGTGATACTATGAATCAAAAGCAACTTGAGGAGGAAAGCATATATTTGTTTATATTTATATATCACAGTCTATCATTGAAGGAACTCAGGAGCTTTTTCTGCAACCAAGAAACATGAATTCAAAGGTAAAACCAGGAGGGAAGTTGCTTACAGTCGGCTAGCTTTCTTATGACAGTGAACACAGAGGGCTGAGGTCCTCCTCTTCATCAATTAGTATTTAAGAAAATACTCCCACAGATGTCACAAAAGACCACTCTGATCAGTGAGTTCATTTGAGGTTCCTTTTTCAAGTTGGTTCTAGGCATGTATCAAGTATACAGCTGAAGCTAAGTATGATAGCACATGTTTTGAGAACCGCCTGGGATTGTGAAATATCAACTAGTTTAAGTTGGTTCATTCCTTAGCTGAAGTTCTCTCGTTTTCTTGTTTTCCTCAATTACTTTTTGTTCATCTGTTAAGTGTGTTAAAAGTTGGGTTACTATCTTTGACTTTCTGTCTCTTTCCTTGATCATTAACTTTATCTATCTATCTATCTATCTATCTATCTATCTACCACGTATCTATCTATCTATATCTATCTATCTATCTATCTATCTGTCTGTCTGTCTGTCTGTCTGTCTGTCTATCTATCTACCTATCTATCTATCCATCTATCTATCTATCTATAGATAGATATCTATAGATCTATCTATAGATATAGATAGATATCTATAGATAGATATCTGTCTATCTATCATCTATCTGTCTGTCTATCTGTTTCATTACCATGTACCAGCCTCTGGCATCAACTGCTATCTTAATTAGGGTTTCTATTGCTGTGAAGAGATACCACGACCATGGCAACTTTTATAAAAGAAACATTTAATTTTGGGAAGCTCACAGTTTCAGAGGTTTAGTCCATTGTCATCATAGCAGGGAACATGGCATCTTACAGGCAGACATGATACTGCTTATGTCTCAATAAGAAGGCAATAAGAAGTGGCCTATAACACTGGGAAGTATCTTTTTTTTCCAAAGTTTATTAAATTATAAAAGTTTCCATTTCCTCCCCCCTCCCAACACCCTCTGTTTCCAAAGTTACAAACGTCCTCCAACAAGGCCATACCTACTCCGACAAAGCTACACCTCCTAATAGTGTCACTCTCTATGAGCTTATGGGGGCCAATTACATTCGAACTACCTCAGGGCTAAACAAAGAACTCTCAAAGGATGAAATGCAGCAAGCAGAGGAACACTAGAAATTACTCAGCATTTTTAGGCATCAGGGAAATGCAAATTCAATTTCCTTGAGATTCTCTCCCATTACAGTATAAATGGTAAAAATAAAGCAAACAGGGAAAGGCAAATGATGTCACTGGAAAGGCTACCTGGTGTAGTCATAATGGAGATCAGTGGAAAGCCCTCAAGCATCTACAGCCTATAGCTATACCACTCTTGGGTACACGAAAGACTTTAGATTCCACTCTACAATTTCCTCCTCATTCATGTATATTGATGCTATATTTACAGAATTCAGGAAATAGAAATAGTCTAGTTGTTTAACAGATGATCAATGGCTACTGAATGGCAGATTAATGTAATGAAATGTTTTTCATCTACTAAGAAGCATGAAATCTTCAGGTAAACTGATGGAGCTGGAAACAATCATCCTGCGTAAGATAACACATACCCAGAAAGACAAATGTCACATGATTTCAGGTTTTTTGTAGATGTTAGCTTTCAAATTTCAGGTATACATGTTTGTTTGATTTGGAATTCCATAGAGTTCAGTAAATTACTAAAAAGGCATTGATATGGAAATCCAATAAAGTAGAGACAGAACACAGTGCTATAAACAGTAAAAAGTGGATAATGAAACAAGAAGGGTTAAACTGGGGCTAGCGAGCAGAGGATAGGATAGAGAATGAATATGGAGAGCTATAAATAGCATCAAAGACCTTTTGCAAAGGAAATATGGAAACTGATTCTTATAGAAATTTCTATAAGTACATACATACATAGATAGATAAAATATTTAAATGGAATTAGCTACTCTGTAACAGGGCACAAATGCTTCTACTAGAAATTAAACAGCCCAGTTGCAGGAATTGGTTACTTCTATTGGATGGCAATCAGGTTCCTTAGGATTCAAAAAATTGCAGCCTATTTTCTTCCATTTCAGACAACCTCTAGTACCTGACAATAAGACCCTACTGGTGACACATGATTAAGTCATAGAACATGAAGAAATCAAGCTGATGGGGATCAGAAAGTTTCATCCATGCTGTTGAGATTTCACAGTGCTGGAAGGTGTCACACAAGCTATGGGAGAAGAAGATATCATTGGATCCACCCAACTTTAAACTTGGCAGGTTATTAATGATTGGCTTGGCAAGGCATTCTCACTGGATTCACATCTAGCAAGTACATCTTGAGAGTAAAATCTAGCCATTTTATCTACAAGAAGCAACCCATAGCTGTTGCTGTTACTTTATAAAGACCTGTGGCTAGAAAATTTGTAGGCGCCACAGGAGAAATTACTATGTTGTGTTATTAAATGAATATACTATTTAATTGTCTTATTATGACTTACCATTGTACCCTGTAGATCAATGTATCTATCAACCTCTTCTGGGAGGCTCCTCTTTGAAATAAATGGTGATTAACAAGAAAACACATAATTGGTCAAGTAATAGAGAGTAAGCGATTGAAGGATGGTTAGCCATAAAGGCAACGTGTGTTCCTGAGAAAAATGTATTTTTCCTATTTGTCTGGTGAAATATCTGCACATTTCTGTTAAGTCAAATCCATCCATAGCAAATTTTATTACCACAGTTTCCTTACTTGTGTTTAGTTTGGCAGATCTATTTAAATATGAAAGACAGGTGTTAATATCTCCCACAATTTTTGAGTCAAGACCTTGTAGTCTTTTATGTCTTACAGTGTTTGTTTTTTATGAAATTAGTAGCTCCAATTTTTGGTACATTAACGTTTAAAATTTTGTATCTTTTGATGATTTTTATTATTATTATTATGCTATGTCTCTTTTTATCTTTAATCAATTTTGGTTTGAAGTTTATTTTATCTGAACAAGGTCATCTATGCCAGCTTGTTTACATTTTTGATTTGCTTAGAAGTTTGTTTTCCATCCTTTGATATTAACTTTTGATTAACTTTGATGTCTAAGTGTTTTTTTGACAGCATATGGTTTATTTTTGTTTTCTAATCCACTGAATCAGTCTGAATTATGTTAGCTCTGAACTGAGATGATTTACATGTTTGTTTATTTTACTAAAGGAGTTTATTTTTTCCTGTAAACATGTTAGTTGATTTCCTTTTTTTTGAATATTAGTATTTCTTTCCCTTCTTCATTATTCGTTATGAGGGTTTGTTGAGGTACTGTATTGGACAAGGTTGTTTCTTTCCCAAGGCTAGTTTGTGTGTCTGCATCTGTAGTTTTCATAAAGTGTGCACATCCATATATTTACATGAGTAATGATACATTCCATCTTCCTTCCTGTGAAATATTTCAAGAACTTTCTACACTGTTGCTTGGGCAGCCATAAATAACCTTAATTTGTATCTGTCCTTCAAACACCATTTTTCTCCATCAACTTAGAAGGATAGTATTGCAGGCTATAATATTCTCGGTTCGCAGTAGTTTAATTTCAGAGATTTTTGGTTTTGTGGTGGATAAATACATAAAAATGTATTAGAGAGTAAACCAAGTCCTGAGAAGACCATTTGTAACCTTTGTTGATATATATCACCTGTCAAGATTCAGGAGGTCTTCCTGTATCAAACCTGATTCGTATCAACTTTGAAAGAATCTGCAGCCTCTTGTCTCCTGTGGGTACAAAAGCAAATTTTCTTCTCCAAAGCAATGCATTTTTTGAGTTTCATTTTAAAATAAGGTATTTTAAAAATATTTAGGCTAGTTTATTTCATCAGAACGTAATTCTTAGCAGCTATCATTTGTTTATGGACAATAAAAAAACTCAAGGTCAGTAAACAACATACAGGATCCAGACTCCCTGTGTATTTCTCATCTCTATGTGGCTTATTCTTTTAAATTATTTTACATCTCCCTTTAAGGACTTTATTATCTTAAACTATTTATTTATTTCTATACCTGTCTACACCTATCCCCTTAAGTCTAAATGCATTTGTAAACACACCATAACCTGTTTAGAGGGTTTTGTTCATCTGGATCTGTACTTATTGTGTCTCTCTAGGCTTTTTAGACCTTGTTAGTCTTTAAACTTTTAAGCAACATTGCTAAGATCTCCAGATAGCTTCGGAGGCTGACTCAGCCTGCTTCTCATGTCGTAAAAGTCAAGCCTAAAGCTTGCAGCATGGTTGGAGGTGTGCTTGACCAAGGACTGCATTCAAACTCCCAGTTCTTTAATTCCAATGCACTGCAATATAAGAGACATTTTTAGTTAGGTTTTTGTTTCTATATTGTATGGAAAGGGTTGTTTAAGTGCTCTTATGTAGGCAAGACCTTCTCGAAGCAGCCTTGTTCATTACTCTATTTTACTTTTTTAAAACCTTCCTTAGGACCTATGGAAATTTGAGCCTCATGTTGAAATGCCATTTTTTTTCTCTTTGCTCTTTGGGGGCCTGCCACCCAGCTCCCAAATAATCTTGTAAAGACTTTTTCTTTCTTATGAATCCTGTTCTTAGCTTGGCTTACTTCCAGCCAGTTCTTCTTAAATTATCCCCTCTACCATTTTCTTTTATGCTTTTACTTTCTCTTTTTCTGTATAGCTTTTCTTGCCTTCTTATTCTGTGTCTAGTTATGTGGCTGTGTGACTGGGTGCATGATGTGGGAGTTCCCTCTGTGTGCTGTCATTATCATTAATGAATAAATAAACTTCCTTGGCCTGTTGATACGGCCGAACTTAGGTAGGCAGGGAGACGGAACTGAATGCTGGGAGAAAGAAAGGCAGAGTCAGAGAAACACTATGGATCCACCACCAGAAAGGTGGTGAAATTTTGCTGGTAGGCCATGGACTCATGTTGATACACAGATTAATTGAGATGTCTTAAATTAAGATATAAGAGTTAGCCAATAAGAAGTTAGAGCTAATGGACTAAGCAGTGATTTAATTAATACAGTTTCTGTGTGATTATTCTGGGGCAAAACTAGCCACGTGGCCAGAAAGAACAAGCAGGACCTCTTCCTACAGGTACAGGCATCCACAGCTCCTTCTTTACTCACTCCTCAATCTTCTTTTTCTCTTTCTATTTATCTCTCTGTGCCAGCACCACTTATTCTTTCTCCTGTCTTGCTATTGGTCATTCTGTTTTTTTCATTAGACCAATTAGGTTATTTAGACACGCAAAAAAACACAGCTTCACAGAGTTAAAAAATGAACCTAAAAGAACATAAAACATCTTTGTATCATTAAAAAAAATGCTCCACAGCATAAACAAGTATAACATATCTTCAACTAATATTTCACGGCAGCCACTGGTCAATCAGATTGTGTCAAATTGACGATAAAAAATAACCAAGCCATTCCTTACCCATTTTACATTACATATTATTACTATCTAGTGCAATTATTCTTTTCGTTCCCTTTATTCTATATGAACTTTGATATTTATATCTTGACAACTCTTTACTAAAATTCATTATTATCCATCCATTGATTCTATTTAAGTGTGCAATTTATTTATACTAGAGTTGTTTACGTCTACTTTACGTAAGCACAAATGAATGAGTCTTGTTAAGCTAGTATCTTATAAGCTTGTTAATTTCTTTAAAAGCTACAATGAATATTTGAAAGAGTAGCTAGGATTTTTCACATTAACATGGCACATAAAATATGAGCAATTTAATTTTGATTTGGATCTTTAATCAGTCACATTTTTCATTTATTTTTCTTCTTTTATTGTACTAACTAATTTTTCTATTTAGGATGTGGTAAAGATATGGCAACATCTGGCAACTTTGATTTTGGCATGGGAGAAAAAAATATTTATTCATTTATTCATATACACATGCACAAAACTGCGTTTTGTGTACACTTATGAGTTTTTTGTGTACATTTCCATTTCTGTCACTATTCATCAAATAGCTTTAAGCATAGTGATTTTTAAATATTTTTAAGATATGCTTTTCTCTATAAAATGATGATAAGAAGATATTTTTCTCTTTTACCTACTTGATATATTTTCTAAATTGTATTAGTTTTCAAACTTGAAATTGAGTCAGACTTCTAACTTTTAATTTTTAGATGTGATAAAAACAGGTCAGGTATACATTTTTATATTATCTTGTTAATATTAATATTTGTTAGCAATACATATTTGTTAATATGTTTTGAAGAATATAATGTCTTCATCTGATGTTATGCAATATACATTATTTTGTTGTATATCAATATAATGTATTTCTATCTTTTGTTGACTTTTGGTTTTATCAAAACCAAAAAAAGTTCTGTCTTAAAGATGAGTTAAAAACATACACTTCTTTTTTGTATTCCTGAACAATTTGTATAGAATTTTCATTATTTTTGAATGTTTATCTTGAACTCACCACTTGTTTATCTTGAACTCACTCACTTCAGTGAGTCTTGAATTAACTCACTGGAAAGATTAGCTATCATACTTAATTTCTTCATAGGTAAATAGTGGCTAAGGTTATCAATTTTTGATTAATATGTAATATTTGTCTTTTATAAGGTTCATCTAGGCTGTGAGATCTATAGTTATAAAGCAATTTTCAGTCTTTGTCTATCACTACTTAAATATCAGCATATCTATAGTAGTGGCCTCAGTTTCACCTGAGAAGATCATATCATTTTCTTCCCAAATTTCTTTGATTATCTGTAGCTGGAAGTTAATCCATCACAATGATGTGTGTTTATTTCAAAATTCAAACAGAATGAAATCTCTATTTATTCATGCTCTTCAGAAATAAGACCGGATTGGCAGGTGGTTGTGGGGGCCGTAGGTAGTTCTCTTGCTCTTTAATTACAAATCTGACACTTGGAAGTGTTAATGTGCTACAGTGGATAATTACATCTTAAAAGTGCCTGTTTTTCCATTTTAACGCTTGATGATTTCAGTTGGTAAAAGTGTGGAGTAATACTTGAAAACACTAACGCAAGAGGGAACCCACATTAATTCCAATGAGATCGTTTACATTTTCTAATTATTTCTGATGAGCTAAGAGGAAATGTAAAATATCTAAATTTATTACAAACAATTTAGCTTACTGATTATTGTGATTTGCATTCTATTTACATATTTGCTTCTCAGAGCTAAATTAATGCCAACAAAACCTATACAAAAACTTCTAGTAATTAAGTTGGAAATAATTAGTCCATTTTGTTCTATCTAATGTGTTAATATACATTTTCCCCTCTTGCCTACATAGAGTAAGAAGGTATTTTATATCTTAAAAATCACCCTGCTTATAGAGAACTTCCATGTAGTTGTGAATGTGGTTGAAACATAAAAACAAAGCAAAGCACATTCTTTCTTCATTACAGATGAAACAGATGTGGCTCTAAAACTGTTTTATACATGCTAGAGATTCCTTCTCCCTTTTCTGTGTATCTCATGTTCCAGCACCTGAGTTTAATTAAGCCAAAAAAAAAAACTATGTTAATCTGTCTTTAGAGGTTTAGAAGTTCTTCAAAACAGTAATCAAAGAGATAAAAGCCTATTTGGTGGCTGGATCAGTCCAGTATAAGCACTTTCCAAGCAAAATTTTCATCCCCTGGTTAGTTTAGGCCATAGTTCTGACTCTGTCTCATAGCTTGTGCTTATTCAATATTTTTGAAGCTAATGGAAGGTATTAGACACATCTGAACAATCCCCCAAAGGAGTTTAATGTCACACATATTTGATTTTGAGCCTGGATATTATTAAATTCGGCATTCCCTATGTTGAACTTAAATTTACCTTCTCACACCCTTGACCCCACGGTGCTATTTCTGACTCTTTAAGATGAGCAGAGTTACTGTAATCCCTTTCCAATCACATACACATAGAAATCTATCAAAAGATAGCTTCCAAATGAGTTTTTCTAAGTCCCCAATCTCTTAGATTGTTCTCCAGATGCAGTGCCTTCTACTTATTTTTTTTTCTTTTTTACTTAGAACCGGATTTGCCGATATCTTTCTTAAGTTAAAGAATCACATAGTCTTTCCAACTGTTAGGGATAAGTTTGTGAAAACTCTTGAGAAAGGATAGTCTGGGTATCTGTAACTTTGCTAGAACAGGTTATATACAGATATACATATGCATATTATATATATATTTATATGTGTTATTTATGAACATATATGTATATTAACTGTATACAAGTTAAGTGTATATGATATATATGTATGTATTTGAGTTAAACAAAAAAGAAAGCCTAATTAATCCTACAATTTAAGGTGTTGTGTACCATAATTCATCATTATCACTTTATCTAAACACCTTGGTGGATGACCATGTGTTCTCCCCAAACTGAGGTCTGTTAGAGATGATGTCATTGTCCTCCAAATCAGACCATGAAGTTTCAACTCTGGTACCTGTATGCATAATATTTTTAAAAATTGATTTATTAGAAATGCAATCAACTTAATTCAAGGTTACTGGGATAAAGGAAAGTGAATGTTTTTGTTGGCCTCAGGAAAACTAATAGTAAAATAACGATAATCTCTCATTTGCTTCAGAAGCATGGTTTCTGTTTTTCAAAAATTAAATATTTTTCTTCTTTAAAATTCATTCACTTTTATTTCATGTGCTTTCGTGTTTTTCTGGGATGTATGTTCATGTGGCAATGTCAAATCACTTGAAATTGGATCTATGGTAGTTATGGGCATCCATGTGGGCACTGGGAATTAGACCTGCATCCTCTCAAAGAACATCTAAATGCCCTTTTCCACTGAGCAATCTCTTCAGCCATATACACACCCATATATATATATATATATATATATATATATATATATATATATATATATATATCTGCTTTCATTTCATGAAAGTTTGTTTTCTTACACTTGTATTCTTTCATATTTCTGAAGTGCATATTCAGGCAGAAACTTCAACAGAAAATTTTCTCTCTTTCTTCCTTCCTTCCCTCTCTTCCTTCTCATTCTTTCTTTTTTCCTTTCTTTCTGTCTTTATTCCTTTCTTCTGTCTTTCTGTCTTTCTTTCTTCCTTCCTTCCTTCCTTCCTTCCTTCCTTCCTTTCTTTCTTTCTTTCTTTCTTTCTTTCTTTCTTTCTTTCTTTCTTTCTTTCTTTCTTTCTTTCTTTTTTACATTCTAAGGTAGCCAAAAAAGTAAGTATAGTATTGGGAGCAAGAAAATATTCTTGAGCAAATGTAATGAAAGTAAGAAGCATGGCATGGTAGGTGGTAGAGCTGGACTGAGAGATTAAGAATATAAAAATGGTTGGAAATAGCATTTTGTTGTTTGATCATATCACACTGCTGTTTCTTTACCTTTATTAATACTAATCAGTAAGGAAAGCAGGAACAGTGAATGGCATCAAGAAACATTTTAAAAATATAACTAATAAGAGTCAGAATAAAGTTTCATTGGAATATGACTTGTACCCTGTGTAAACTGAATCTGTTAGGCCATCATGTAATCTTCAGATAATGAAGTCAGGAAAATTAGAATTTGTAGTTCATCTTTAGCTACATTTCCAATTTGAATAGATGAGATTGTGTATTTATAGTAGCAATAGCAGTAGTAGCTGTAGTAATGAAAATAGTAAATAAATACTACTATGGAAATGAACTAGGAGGTCATTGAGAGTAAAGAGACACTGAAGTGGGTGATTTGAACACTGAATTATTGTAACACATTGATCCAGTGAAATAGCTCTGTGGGTAAAACTGCTTACTACTAAGGATGAACCCCTTGTGTAATCCTCAGGACTCCCACAGTGAAAGGAGAAAACCAGCTGCCTCAAACTGCCCTCTGATCTCCACAGCCATGCTATGGCAAACATGTATGCATGTGCGCACATAGGCACAAAATAAAAAATGTAATAGTGTTTTTATAAACATTAATGGGGCATTAGCCTATTTATAGACTATTAATAGAGTAATAAGCCATTGCAAATCATAGAATACTCAATTGTTAGAGACCACAAACTTACACTGCAGGACTACAGTATCTCTTGGAGAGCCGATGGAAGAGGGAGAAGAAATTCAAGGAGAAAGAATCTGAAACAGAGGGAAACAGAAAGTTTAACATTCTTCAGAATTTATTTTAAACTTTTCAGGTTTATTTGACTTTGTCTTAAGCAAAATAGAATTAAAGTTTTAAATGCTGAACAACTAATGGAAAAAAAGAAAATACTTTGATGCCTATTCATTTTTAATGAGCAAAGCAGTGTTTTGGGGGAAAACAGCATAAAGGCTTTTGATGGGGGCAGCACAAGGTCACTGCCTTAGGCCTCGTTACTTCTCTGCAGAGTGGACTCACAGGGGCCTCACCCCAGCAGTCTGCTCAATCAACAGGCTCAATTACACACTGCAAGAGACAGAACCAAGGTTATTTCTCCTAGCTTCAGAATTTTAGAATGATTTTCCTTTCTGAAAACTATGTCACTGCTGTTCTGAATTCTATACGGATAGGAACATATAAGAGTTAAAAGAATATGAAAAGTAATGTGCTATATTTATTGCCAAAATATGAAACTAATTTATATTCATTTATACTGAAAGTAGGACACACTTGACAGCTATTAATCCATACAGTAATTAACATTAGCTTTGCGAGCTGAAGATAATATAAAAAGCTTATGCTGCAATATAAAATGTTTCAATGGATCATAATTAACACACGACTTCAGTTTCTGATTAATCAGTTTTGTTAGATTGTTTTATAGGTTACATCTAATTAGCGAAAAGGAATATAAAATTTGGTGCTGCATACTAAAAGTTCAAAAAAATAATCATAATTTAACACTGTTAGTATTCTTCATGTAACTTTTACAATCCTAGCAATACAATATCTTATTCTGTTACAAACTTAAAACAGTGCTGTCACCTTAGGACCAGCCAGGATATAAGACAAGTTCTATAATAGAACACATTTTCGATGACACTTAATAATCACAACATACTCTAAATTATTTTTCCTCAAAAAATTTTTTAAAACTGTCCAATGTTTCCAGAAAATAAAGTATTTTGAATTAGTCCCATTAAATTAATAATATAATTTAAGTTACTAATTCCTATCCTACATAACATTATTTAAAAGTAACTCAAAAATACTACAGTAGCATATTGAATAAAAGATGAGTTAGAGGGATTGCATATTTTTTTCTTTTAATCATTTTTTCTTTTTTCAGAAGCCTGAATTATCTATTCATGCACTCTGACTGCCACCCAACCTACACTGAATGACCCACATGGACATCTTTAGGTCAAAACTTTCTTTGTGCATTTTAATTTTTAGTCAAAAGTCACTTCTAAAAGAATTTAATGCATATTAGGCATGAATCTGTATCTGAAATTTGAACAATAAATGATAGGAGCTCTATTTTTAACACATAATCTTGCTTGAAAGAAAATTCACCTGTCTATAAATTTATTGGCATTTCATGGTGTAATTCATATTGTTTCAGTAAATTCTAATGCTTCTTAATCATTTCAACATGAAAGAGAAGGCATTAAAGTACAAAAGATTGCAGTATTACTTCACCATCAACTAAAATCACATTCCTGAAAAACATAGATAATTCATAGTTAAAACACAAGGATATACTGATTTTGACCAATGAATACTGCCCTTATCCTCCCAAGTTTGGGACCTCTGAGACAAGGGGGTGTCTTCAAGCCATCAACATGTCCCTTCAAGGAAACTATTTGTCACATTCACAGATTAACATTTTGTTCCTGTATGTGTTTCTCTGTTTATTTTACCTCCTTTTTCAATTGCATATTAATGCCTCTGTTCATTCTAACACCAACTGTTTGAAGGCAGTCTTTGCATAACTATATACTGTCATACTGTATGACATAGAACTAATCTCTGTTTATTCGCAGTATGACATACAACTTAACTCTGTTTATTCTACCATTGGCTTGACTTTGAATGCATTTACAGGCAGGAAGTGTGAAGGATCTTCTACAGTGGACATCTGAATGGATTTTGGGAATCTCCATATTTACATAACCTCTTTTCCTCATGTTTCCATTCCCATTCCCTCTTCAAATGTCCACCACTTGTTCTAAAATCACTAAAACCAAACACATGGAACAAAAAGCAATTGTCTGATAAATGATAACTATTTTTAAACAGCATTCAAGTTTCCTGTCTCATAATTCTACTATGCATTTGAACTGTTTTATGACATATATAATGTCTCCCTCTAGACCCTAAATTAAATTAAATTCCAGGTTAAATTTTATTTTTTTCTGGGAGATGTCATAGTAATAACAATACCGTCCTTCATTTTATCTTTCTTGACTCCAAATAAACAGGAGAAGCTTTTAGTCTTTCTGCATATGTCTTTCTTTTTAACTTTTCTTTCTCTTCATTTGATAAATGGGATTTGAGATAATTAATGCACAATAAATAATGTAGTAGGAATCTGTATATACTTCTGTACATTGTTCAATCTTGTTACAGTATAATGCAAGCTAGTCAGTATTTTTTTAGTCTTGATTTCTTTAATTATACTAAAGGAATTTAAGCATGTAGTTGAAAATTAATTCCTATGGTTGACTTCATGATAGAGATGTAGGCTTTTGTGTAGTTTGCGGGACTAAATTAATTAGGATGCTGGTTTCTGTCCCAAGACATTTTCTAAACTCTTTAGAAGAAAAATTTGATGTTAAAATAAAGGCATAAAAGTAGTAATTATTTGTACTAAATGTAGATTTGTGTCTCTAACTTGGTACTTTGGCAAAAAAGATTAGATTCCCAGGGAGAAAATTTGTGTGACTATTATATTTTGAACATGGCCTCCTAACCCTAGTAACAATGTGCAAAGGAGATGTTGTTAATGAAATAGCAGACAGGACCTTTAATATTTATAATTATTACTTATTATGCAAATGTGGAGCTAATTTAAGAGCTGTATTAGGATAATTCATCTTAATGGAATCACTTAATAAGTACATCGTAATTGCCCATTGGCCAGGTTTATAATTAACATTTAAGCTTTTAACTCTGTATCGTGATTTCTACCTTGATTTTATTGCATATTATGAGGAGGAGTCAAATAATATTTTAATTTTTATTAAAATTAAAAACTAATATTTGCATTTTTATTTAAAAGTCAAAATATTTTAAAGAAAGTATTCAATTTGCAAATAATTAGTCTCCACATTCTAAACAGAATATCTTAGTCTCTGAGTCATTGTATTTTATGATTTCATTATATCGGTTGATCTTATACGAAAAAAGAGTAAAATATCTTATGTATTATTGTTTCCTTGTGCCTACCACATTTTAGGGGCAAGAAAATATGAACTTTGCTTTCCTTCATAGTATCAGAATTGCTTACAAATATCTTTGGTATATTTGTAAGTAATGACCCTAGCATAATTCTGAAGTAAATGCTTTACAATTATTTTGTCATTGAATACAAATAACACTAGAACTTGAGTATGATTCTCTCAGACAGGGGTTTAACTAAAGGGCTTGTTGCTTGAACCTTTACAGGTAGAAGAAGAAACATAAACAAATGCAGTATGCTCTGGGGAGCTTAACCTGCAAGTTTCACCTCTAGTAGAGAATTTATTTCAAAAGTTATATTTTAAGTACCACTTATTTTTAAATACAGCATTTTAGAGGTTGCCCAAACTTGTTATTTCCTAGCCCTTTCAGCACAAACAAAGAAGATATAAATACTTAGGGTTAAATCAATTTTATGTTACATTCTACATTGTACATGACACATGGCTACAATATCTGGAAAATTCCTTAATAAAGTTTACAATTGCTTCCTCAACACTGATCTTTTATGAGATTAATTAGTCTTAAAAACTTACAGATAAACGCAGATAAGAAAGATCTATGTGATAAAGGACCATTTTGACATCTTTCAACATTTCATCACACCCAAGACTATGATGCATTTTGCATACTGATGTGGTTTCAACTGAATTTTAGCTGTAAATCTTGGGAAGAGGGGAAAACTCTAAACATTATTTGTTGGTCCCCTTCTCAGTACTCTGACACTTGCTTAACCTTCCACCTGGTCCTTTTTTCCACCCGATCTTCCCATGCTTTTCTCGTTTTCAGCCAGTTGTTGGTACCAAGTTCCTGAAAGTTTCCAATAGGCATTTTAACCTATGCAGTGCATTTCTCCAAGCCAACTGTTTTTCAGACTATTGCATCATTTTGCATCTCATTTCCCTCTCATGGATAATGGGATATGTGTATTTACCAACAGCATGGTTTCCCTGCACCCACATAGGCCAGGAGAATGAAACAGATCTCTGAGAAATGGAACTGTGGATGGACAGATGCCAACATGTGGGTTATGAGTACTGGACCCAGTTGTCTGCAAGAACAAATGCTCCCAGATGCTGATCACTCTCTCCAACCTCCATGCAAAGCATTGTATGAAAATGTCTTATAAACTCTGTTTATAAACAAACAAAACCCTTAAGTACCAACTAGAAAAAATCAAATTCATATTCCATTTACAGGTTATAGTCTCTTAAAGACTGAATTTTTATAGAATTATGATTTGAACTTTAACATATGAGAACTAAATTAAATACGTTTAGTATCTTTCTTCTTATTTATATTGTGTGGGCACTTCTCATATATAAGTACTGTGCAAAGAAAAAATTCTAATAAGCTATACAGTATTTATTTGAGCAAATTTTAGTCACTTTAATTTCAAAGTAAATTAAAAACTATTTGAAAAGTTAGTTCTATTCTTTGTAGTGTTTCATGGATTGTTTCTAAAAGAAAGATGAAAAATCTAGACTTCTCTTGTAGATTTGACACTAGTTTTTTATGAAACTGGAAGATGTTTAAGTTGATACAAGCCTGAGTAAATATCTTCTCTTTTGATGCAGCATTTCAGTGGTTATGGATGGCTTCAAGCCAACCAGGTAGCTGAAGAAGTAGGATAAGAAGTATCCTTCACCACATGGCTTACACACTAACTATGTCACTTAGAGTTCTCCCTCTGTTTCAACTATTTTACTTTTATTATGCATTACTGTCATGCATGTAACTATTTAGATTTATTTCCATTGATGAATAAATTGTTTCATATGATTGAATTATGTAAATAATAATGGAAGACATTGTGCAGATATACAAATCCAAATAAACAAAAATAGAATACCAGAGAAGCTTTAATCATAGAGCACTGATTAGTAAGTATGGTAGTTCTACATCTATAAGTTATATTGTTTAGGCAGTAACAAATCATTTGAAGGATTCTTGTGGTGGGTATCAGTGTTTCTGTTAGGCTGTGGTTACTGTGGGGAGTATTATCAGTCCAATTAACTTAACTTCCTTTAAGATTCTCTATCTGTGTATTATCTATGTATCTATGTATCTATCTAATTATCTGTTTCTGTCTATCTATATATACATCCATCTCTCTCTCTCTCTCTCTCTCTCTCTCTCTCTATCTATCTATCTCGATATATCATCTATCTCTATACTCTATACATATAATTATATTATCTGTATTTCTATATATCTATGCTTATATATATTATATATAATGATTACATGTGTTTATATCTATTTCAATATTTATATCTAAATTTATATCATAATATTTATGTGTGTGTGAAAACACATTTATTTGTATTGTATGTAAATTGTAGGTCATTTCTTTAATTTTAGGTTTACTTTAGTCTTCTAAGAAATATCTATCAATGGCTGAATCTTTTTTTATTTGTTGTTTTTTTCTAATTTCACTTCATAATGACTACACTGACCAACGCTTATGTTTATATACAATTTTGTGCATAATCTTATCACCAAGAACTCTCTTGTGAGAACAATACTTACATGTTCAACTCTCATTTAATATGTCTAATTAACTCATTCATAGGACCTTTTTTTAATGTCATCCCTCTAGCATTCTTGATAGTCTCTCTTTATCATTAAATAACAGGATAATATACCCAAACATTGAAAGTATCCACTTTGGAGTTATTTCTGAAATCTAACTTTGCTACAGGTCAGTATTACAACTGCTTATAAACCCTGTCAGTTCACCCTCTCTGCAGGACTTCATTCTTTCCCACTAGTCTGTTCTACTCCTGCTTTGGCTTTAATTACACTCACATCTCTACAACTATACGAAAATTGTATGAGTTCTTACACCATCTTAGGGAATTTTAAATAGATCAAATTTCATAACAAGATGTGACCTAAAAAAAAGAAATCTACGTTTCTCATTATTCTGTAGCAGGAAATTGATAGATGATGGTGTAAATGTAGCTAAGTATGAGTGCAGTCTCTGACCGAACATTTTTTTTTTTTTTTTGCCTATTTTAAAAGGACACTAACTCGATCATGATTGGCATCCCATCTTGCAAACTCATCTTATCCTAAATACTTCCCAAAGATGCTGTCTCCAACTGGTACTTCATAGCATATCACGATTGAACCATGTGAATGTGGAGAACATATATGTGACAGTCTATAAACTTCTTCTTGAAAATTGCAATTGAGTATTCTACACTCATCCACAAAGTTATTCTTTATTCTCTAGTGTACCCTGAAAATATATTTCATACAAAAGGCCACTTCCTAATATATAAAACCTAATTGTGTTTTTTTCTTATATAAATATTAAAATTGTTCTGAATTAGCCTAACTTATTAGGTCTCCTGTGGAAACACAGACAGAATAATTTTTCAGAATTGTTCGAAAATATTATATAATGAAATAAACACAGAAAAGGGGAGTTGTGAGAATTCTCACCAGGTAGAATATGTGGTTACTATTCTTATGTTCCTCTGATGGTGATATTCCTGTAGAAATCATGCTACACCAGACAATCAAGTTCAATCAGTATCTGAGGAACTATAACCAATTGATAGCTGGAGTTGTAAGGAAAACTGGTTTTCTTGAAGTACATTCTCCTTGTTAAGTTGACCATGACCATGGTCAGTGGAAAACTGTGTATCCAGGATGGTATGTGAAGTGGAAAATAGACACGATGGAGAGGGGCTCAGGGGTAGGGAGAAAGGAAGGAATATATGCAGATGAGTGTGTGTGTGTGTGTGTGTATGCGTGTGTGTGTGTGTGCATGTGTGTGTGTGGATGTGTGTGTGTGGATGTGCGTGTGTGTGTGCATGTGTGTGTGTGTGCATGTGTGTGTATGTGTGTGTGTGCATGTGCATGTGTGTGTATGTGTGTGCGTGTGCGTGTGCATGTGTGTGTGTGTATGTGTGTGTGTGTGCGTGTGTGTATTTAGATAGAGACCAGAGAGATCAAAGTTGTCTGTGTTAGACTAGAAATATGGGTAGACCTGGGAGAAGTTGTGGAACTTAATACTATCAGAACACATTGCTTGAAATTCTTAAAATTCTGATAAAACTTACGTTTAAGAAAAAAATCCAATGTGAAAACCAATTTGGTTTCTACTAGGTAGAAGCATTTTCTGTCATCTCACACTGCTTACCTTTGGGGTTTCAATTTCTTTTCATACTTTATCCTTGTGATTATCTGCCACTATTTTAAAAATTATTATTTGAGGTAACACTGCTGCAGTCATCCCTGCGAAATGTGGGTGAGTCATGACACTGGGTAAAGGACTTGGAACTGCTAGATCTCCACCATTGTTTCTCAAAGTGGTCGCATGGAGAATCCAGGAAGCCATAAAACATTTCGCCAAGTCCTTCCTCTATCACAAATGACCTAAGAGCACCACTTTTCTGTCTGTTCTGAAGCTTGTACTTATGACAAAACCGGAGAGATTTACTTTATTTACACACTTTTTTATAATCTTTTTAGTATTGATTGCATCCTTTTTTTTCCTGTTCAGTGGTTACTGATGAGCTCTCAACATTTAACAGTCATATCTAAAGCTTTTAAATGTTTTGTCCCAAAGAAAACTTAATTAAACATAAAACATGATGTCAATTTCATTTGTGATATTAACTTTCATTTCAATTTCTATTTCCTGCATTTAAAGAATTATCAATCTCTGAATAATTTCTATTTCCTATCAGCCTAGTTACTTAAATATTTCAATACTGTACATTAGTAAGATTCTTAAGACTCCAATTAAATTGTGAAAGTTTAATTGTATAATTATATTTCTAAAATTACAGAAAGGTGCTATGATAATTATATAGTTACAAACAACAAAATTTATGAGGCGCAAATCCATAAATTAGTAACTATAATAAACTGTGCTGTAACTATAAAACTACTGATACTATAGCTTTAATTTTCATGGATTTATCTCCTTAGTTTAAATTCTTCTCAGGTTTAAGAAACAAGCTAACATGGAGGTTATATGAACAGTTCATATGCTGGCAAAGATTTAGAATAAATACAGTAATTGCTTGGATACTTTAAGCCAAATTAGTGATCACATCAATTAATTTATTGCTGGAGTAGGTACCTAATCACTTTGGTAAGTAGTTAAATTCAAGCTATGTGCATTAATTCTTATCCCTATTAATAGAATATTACACTTCCTTTAATGAATGAAGTAAATTACATTAATATCCTTCTTCTAGTTTCAAAATCATTTGAGCTTAATTAGGGATCTTAACTACAAAGATTTAAGTTAGAGACTTTTTGGTTTGATAGATTCTTATAATCTTTTGTGTTTCATAGTTTCATGAACAATGATAGTTAATTAAATCATATTCATTTTATTTAAAAATATTTCAAGTGGTTTTGTCAGACGTTAAAGTATAAGGATAATGAATATTTATTGAACGAGTCATAGTACCTCTGCTTTTCTTTGTACTATAATCTTTTTTTCTGTATTGTTGATTGAAGAAACACATATGTAATATGAAGAAAACAGAGTTTCAAGACAAAATTCCTTTATTTATTTATTTTTATAATATATTATGTTAATTTAAACTTGGATTTTTATGAATTTTTCATAGTTTCCAGTAATTTTCCTCACCATTCTCTTTTATTAATTATAAGAAATATATAACTTTACTTGAAATGTCATATTATTTTAAAATCTGCAATTACTATGTAATTAAGTTTTGTTGATAGGATTATTTTTGCAAAATCATGGTCTCATTTAAGGTTTTGCATAAATATATGAAGTTGGAATCTGTGTTTGTGTTGGCGAGACATGAGTGACCCAGAGAGGAAAATGTTTGTGTCTATAATCTTACTGTATTACATAATCCTATTAAATTCTGAAGAAATGGAAAATTTATAAATATTCAAATTGTTTTAGTTCATACTTTCATTCTAGGCATTTTGGTCAAAGTCCATTGTGACTTCTCCTATATTCACCTCCAACACTCCCTCCCTTCTTGCCTCCCAAATTGCATTTTCTGTTTTTGTTTTATTTAATAATATCCACTCCAAATTTGCTTCCCATGTTCTTCTGGGTGTGGTCGTGTTCACTGGAGCATGGCAATAACCAGAAAACATGACTTTATAAAAACTGGACTTTCTGTCAGGTGCACTAAATTGTCTGTATGTCCTCATTCAGTAGGGGGGGCTCCTGTCCTCCTTACTGCAAGCTAGAACGCTGAATGCAGAGATCCTAGACAACTCTTGTGCCAACACCCACAGCATCTGAGTTCAAAAGTTCAGTGCTCTTAACATGCTCAGAAGACAATTTTTCTCTGACATTCCCTCACCTCTGAATCCTACAACTTTTCCATCCCCTCTCCGTCAAAGAATGCTTCCTGAGAATGAAGGAGTGGGTATGAACAATGTTGTGCCATTTGAAGATCAACAATCTCTTAGAAAGTTATCTCTGCAACTGGGAAGCTATTAGTCTCTGCTCTGATTACCATCTATGGCACAACAAATTTCTCTAATGAGGTCTGAGAGCTGCAGTGAACTACAATAGAGCAATATGCACTTAGAGGGCACTTTTATATGGTATATATTTCGCAAAACGATCATAGTAGGTGCATCCCTGTGCCATTGAGATTCCAGTCATGGGTTCTTAGATAAATTTGCAGTACCAGGATTGTGTTTCCTTCTGTGGAACTGGTTTCAAGTTCATCGAGAAAGCAGTTGTTCGTTGATATAACATCTGTGCCACCTATGTTAGTGTATTGTGCTGTGACTTCCCTTACTGACATTCACAGCTAACAGCTGGTTAAGACTACTGTTGACTTTATTCCCAGGCAGCCAATGAGCCTAGTTCCTCCAGAACTATGAGAGACAGATAGGGAAAAGAAGTTTCTTTTGTCAAAACTAACTTGATTTTCCCCTGTTTTTTTGATCCAAGTGTGTGGTGTCTTCAGCAATAGATCTTCCTTTAAGCTCTGGTGGAAAACCAGAGTAATAACAATAGTCTGTATTGTTTTCGAGGTCTCTGGGACACCACAAACTGACAATGTGAGGCAAGGTTTCACTTATTGAGCAAAAGACATACTTTTTTGGCAACCTGTGGCTTGTGAAATTAAAATAATCTTGTGAGTGGAGAAATTAAGATAAATGTTTTTTTTATAAAAATATGGAAACATACTTAAAAAGTCTATACAATACTGCTTGTGAAAGGATTTTCAGATATCCCTATAATTTGTGCCCTTCTCTAACTTCCTTCACTGCCTAACCCCCATTTTTCCTGTTTAAACATCTTTCCCCATTTTGTTTCTTTCTCCTTCTTATCACCTGTGTTATACTATCCTCCCTGCCTTAAGCAATTTCTTCCCCCTTCCCACCAATTGTGCCTTTATAGTTTCCTGTGCTCTATAGGTACTCTAAATTTAACACACAAATCCTAAGATTTGAAGGTAATATGTGAGTGAGAATATGTAATATTTGTCTTTCAGTTTCTGTGTGACTTCACTCTGCATAACGTAATACACCAGAAGCTATTCAGTCTACAATACTTTATGTCTTACTAAGCAGAATAAAGCATAAATCCTGTACCTAAAAATGTGGTGTAGCTATGGCAAATGCCAAAATATGTGGGGAAAGCTTTTAAAATGGGGTGATAGGTAGAGGTTACAAGGATTTGAGAGAGTACTAGAAAAGAAACCCACACTACGATTAATAGACCATTAGAGGGGATTCTGCTAAGGGCTCAGGGACAAAAATGGTGGACCTTAAGAAGAAGATAGTTTTTTTTTTCCGTTAGACTTGTTTATTCAAGTATCTGAAAACACTCTTTCCACTTCCTCCCCTCCTCCCAATACCCTCCCGCTCCCCCCACTCCTTCTCCTCCTCCCTCACAATTCCTAAGAGCAGTCAGGGTTTCCTGTCCTGTGAGAAATCCAAGTTCCTCCCCTCTCCCTCCAGGTCCAGGAAGGTGAGCATTCAAACAGGCCAGGATCCCAAAAAGCCAGTCCATGCAGACGAAACAAGACCCAGTTCCATTGTCAATGGCTTCTCAGTAAGAAGAAGATAGTTTATCTAGGAAATAGTAAATTGGTTCTGAACAGGATTTGCTAAAATTATAAGAAAGATTTCTTCTTTCTTCTTCATTAGGTTTTTTTTGTTGTTCATCTGATTGAAGACATTGTAATGTTTTTGGCTGAGTTGGGTATTCCTTTTGATTATTATATTTAATTTCTCCTGGGAACTTTTGTCCTCTTGATTTTACAGTTTGTTTTCAGTACTTTGTCATGTTTGGTATCTGTTGGTAGAAATTACAAGTTTGTGTATTGCTATCCTCAGTGGTAGTACAAAGCATGTTTCACCAGTTGTTCTGCGTTTTTAGGCTGATTAGATACTTTTGTGTGGTGGTTTGAATAAGAATGACCCTATAGGCTCATACATTTCAATTCTTGGTCATAAGAGACTGGAACTATTGAAAAGCATTAGGAAGTGTGCTCATGTTGAAGTAGGTTTGGCATTTTTGGAGAAAATGTGTCACTGGGAATGAACTTTTCTGATTTTTAAAATTCGTGACAAGCACAGTCTCTCTCTCTCTCTCTCTCTCTCTCTCTCTCTCTCTCTCTCTCTCTCTCTCTCTCTTTCTCTCTCTCTCTCTTCATATCAGCACCATGCTGCTATACCTGCCCCCATGCTCCCATCCATGATCATAGTGAACTAAGTTTCTGAAACTGTAAGGGAGCCCACTATTATGTGTTTTATTTTGTAAGAGTTTCTGTTGTCATGTGGTCTCTTAAGAGCTATAAAATCTAAGAGTTCATTAAGTTTCATTTGAACTGCTTTCTGGGGATTAACTTGTTTTCTGTCCTTCTCTGAACTCATGTTCATATTAGACAAATCAACAACCTCTCTGAATTTTCACAGACTACACTGACATCGGAAAAGACACTCACCAACTCCTTCTCCATACAGCAAAGAAAACTCGAATTTGGGAGCTCTGTACTGACCAATAAGATGACTTTTGATGTTAAATTGTACACAGTTAGCAGGTTAGAACTACCAGCATTCAAACACTGGCACATTTGGTGATAGTTTCTTGACATTTAGTGCTACTTTTTCTTCCCAAGTAATCTTAGAGTTGAAAACTCTTTTTCCTGATCATTTACTTTGGAAAGAACAAATGTGAACTTTCATCCCTGTTCTCAAGAAGACAGACTATGCCTGTTCTTTTAGTATTCTAAGTCTGACATGCTAAAATTCCTCAGGTAAATAGTTTATATAGAGTTGGTTGGTAGATATTTGAGTTAATTTCTCTCCTGAGCTGCCATACTATCTAGAAGCCAGCGGGGGTTGTTTCTACTTTTTCACATAATGAGAAATACGGTAGAGATTTTGGGATGAGGGTGATCTTTGTGACACTACTATTTTATACATGTTTATTGTCACATTGGCCCAAGGTATGTATTTCTTTTTTTGCCTTCTGCAGATTTGTATTTAGATAGTTATATTATTATCAGTATTACGGGAAAGTAGCTTATCACCTCAATCCTTTTTGCTACTGGAAGTTGCCAAACCTTAGGTTTGGCCCATGGTATCTATTTCTATTGGATCTTGCATTTCTCATAAAGAAAAACTTTAAATGAATTGCTGAGGAATCAAAGTTCCTGTAGATGTAAATATAGTTCCATCCTGACAGTAGGCTTTCCCTAATTTTCTTCTAGCTCTTACCCTTGGAAAGTATTTCTTGGCAATAGCCTTGAACTCATTGGTATAGATGAAGAATTTCTGGAAATAAAAAAGAAAACAACTTAAGTGCAGACAGTAAGATGAACAATTAATAAATGTTCCTTATGAAACTGAAAAGCTTCTCCAAGGAAAAGATACCCCTTTTTTTTGGACAAAGTATCATCCTACAGAATGGTAAAATGTTTTACTGATTCTATATTCATAATAAGCAAATAGATAAAGAATTCATGAAACTAGATATTAAAAGACCAAATAAACCAATTTAAAATGGATTGCAGAACCAGACAGGAAATTCTCAATATAGGAAACTAAGAGGGCTGAGACATACTTAAAGAAATGTTGAACATACTTAGCTTACAGGAAAATGAAAACCCAAACTTCATTGAGATTCCATCATATAGTTGTCAGATTGGCTAAGATCTAAAACACAAGTGATACCTCATGCTGGCAAGGATACGGAATTTAGGTAACAGTTACCCATTGACAATGGGAATGAAACTTACACATTCATTATGAAATTCAGTATGGCAGTTCCTCAGAAAGACGGAAATTGATATACCTCAAGATCCAGCTATACCACTCTTAGGGATATATCCAATAGATGCTTCATCCTACTACAAAGACACTTACTCAAATACATGCATTGCTGCTCTAGTCATAAAAGCCAGAAATCAGAAACAGCCTAGATGTCCCTCGTAGAAGACTGAATAAAGAAAATATGGTACATTTAAAAATAGAGTATTACTCAGCTATTAAAGAAAATGACATCACAAATTTTTTAAGCAAATGGATAGAACTAATAAAGAAACCATTCTAATTGAAATAACCCAGACCAAGAATGATAAATCTGTCCTGTCTGCAAATGTATTAGTACATTGGCGGTGCCAAGCTTGTGAGAATAACCAATGTCTGATTTGACTTAAGGACTAGTCCATGAGATGGAACCTATACCTGATCCTGTTTGGGTGAGCAAAAACAAGAGATTAGTCAGTACAGAGACTAGGGTCTAAGGGGGAAAATGAGCTAAATATAAAATGATTTGATCAATGCCTTATTCAGCCATCATCAAAGAAGCCTTAGTTGTCAGCAGATAGAAACAAGTACAGAGACATAAAACCAGACATTACAAAGACAGAGAGACTTTGGAACACACTGCTATAAATGTGATGTTTCCATCAAACCTGTACCTTCAGAACTCAGAGTTCCTCATAGAAGAGGAGGCGTAAAGAATATCTGAACCAGAGTGAATGAAAGCCATCAGGAGAACAAGGGCCACTGAATCAATTAAAGAAAGATCATATGAACTCAGGGAGACTGAAGCAACAAGGACAGAGTCTATTTGGGTCTGCACCAATTTCTCTGCACATATATTACAGCTTTCATTTTATCTTTTCTGGCACTTTTGAGTGTGTGTCAGAGGGTCTTTGATTCTTATGCCTTCTGTTATTACTTTTTTAAAAATTTCTGTTGGTTTGCCTTGTCCAACTTCAATGTGATGGCTTTGTTTTATCTTATTATATTTTATTTTGTTACTTTTGGTTGTTATCTCTTGGAAGCTTTTTCTTTTCTAAAGGGATAAAAAACGAATTGACCCTGAGGGTTATGGGGAGGAACTGGGATGAATAGAGGGACTGGAAACTGTAATTAGAAAATGTTTACTAATAAAAGAATATATTTCAAATAAAAGGAGAAAATATAAAACAATAAAAATTAAAAACAAAAAGTTAAATATAATAAAACATGAAAAATTAGAATTGCCTTATTATTTATTAAATTCTTTTTAAATTTAAAAAATAAAATATTTCCCAAATTACCACTATTTTCTACATTTTTTAATTTAAATTACAAACATACTTATAGATATTATTATGTAAAATGTTTTTATTTGCTTTAAATGAATATACAAATGTGCTAGAATGGACTCTCAAAGAATACGTGAAATTGTGCTCATTAGAACTATTGTTATCAGAATCTCAAAAAAGTGCTCTGGGTACATAAGGTCTTCAAGAAATTTAAGCTCTTCAATTAAAAAAAAACAGAAAGTGGATCTAATTAAGTAATCACTACATTACTGAAAATTTAAAGTCCATTGTTGGGTTCAATTTTGAAGGAGGTTTATTCTCTAATGGAGAAATTTACTAAAATGCCCACTCTGTAGACAGCCAATTTTTATTCAATTGTCCTTAGAAAATTTTAGACCTAAAAATTTTATAAGAACTCACATTTGTCCTGGAGAAACATACTTTGGAGAAGTGATGGAGAGATGATCTGGGGGATATGGTGTTGCCCTGAGTAGTTTTCAGTGTCCCTATTTATATGTGGTTTTAATGGCCTATAGTTTCACTCACAGCATCAAAGCATTTTTAACTCTAACAGAGAACTACATTTTTAACTAGCCAGTCTTCTGATAATTGTGTCTATGCAATAGATAGATAATGTATATGTTTTCAAGTCATACAGAGTGAGACCAGCAGTAAGTCAGTAAAAACAGCAATACAAACAAACATAGGAAGGCTCATTATATGAGATTCAGGTTTGAGACACAATAATGTTTAGTTATATGGATATTAATTATAGTCATTAGCAGACTTATTTTTATGGCACCACAAAGAGTTCTTATAAAGGAACAAGAAAGTTTTATTACAATAAAATGAAGGGAAAATTAGATGGAGGAGCAGTTTCTGCAATCTTTTACTCCTAGTCTCAGTGGCTTCTATAACTGACATGGAAAATGGATAGACGGAAGTATTAAAAACATATTTCAGATGGATAAAGAAAAAAGAAAAAAGAGTCTATTCAGAGTATTCTAGGCCATATATTTGACACATCATCCAGATAATTTAATTTGCCAACTTGCATGATAAATAGAAGTCACTAATGGGGCGCTTCACTAATTAGCAACCTACAGTTCAAGGCACTAATGGAGTGTTTTACCAGTTTGTGACTGCAAAAAAGAGAGTAAATAATTGATGTTTCTCAAAAACTTGCAAAGCTGAGACATAATCACTGTAATGTTACTTGACAAGAGCACTAATACAAATGATTATGGTCCAATTTGTAGAGTGGATAATGAGGTAAATTTAAGGTATGTATGTGGACTTATCTTGCCTTTGGACTGTTCATTTAGAAGCTCCTGGAATTTGAAAATATGGACAGCTTGTCCATGAAGTTTGTAGTCAGAATGCAGGAGCTAAGTTTGGTTCATATAATTATTTATCCTTATTCTATACATTAGCTTATCAGAAACAAAATCTTAAGCAGTTGGTTACTTTTTTCAGCAAAATAGTAGATATATGCCAAAATCACAATTTTACTCACGTTTAATACCATGAGAAATTATGATGCTGAAATTTTAACTTTTTTAATCTAAATTTATTTAGAAACGTAAATAAATGAAATTAAAAATAAAAATGGCTTCTCATTGACCCGCTCTTGTAGATGAAGGGTAGCAATTTTCCAGAGAAAATTGTGGTAGTTATTTTTGAATTTCAAAAGTGGAGAATATTTGACTGAATACATGATCTACTCACTCAGCAGCACGGATTCCTAAAGACAACTCATTTATAGAACTTTTAGATTATAAGTGTTATTTTAAAGTAAATTTACACTACTTTTCACTAGAAAAGTTTGTGTAAAAATAATATTGTTTTACATGCATGAGTGTTTAGATATGAAATTATGTCATTTTCCTATAAAATAATAATTTCTTGGAAAGATAGTGCTGTGGGTTCAATATCAACTACTGTTCAGGTGCTTTATTATTTAATACTATAAGATTGTTGGAGGATGGGCCATTTGTTGGTTCTAGGTGGCCCAGCTATTTTAGACCTGAAATAATCACACAGAAACTGTATTAATTAAATCACCACTTAGTCCATTAGCTCTAGCTTCTAATTGGCTAACTATTACATATTAATTTCACCCATTTATATTAATCTGTGTATTGCCATGTGACAGTGACTTACTGGCTAAAGTGCCCAGGGTCTGTCTCCAGCAACTCCATCGCTTCTTTCTGACTCCACCCTTCTTCTTTCCAGCATTCAGCCTAGCTTTCCCTGCCTACCTAAGTCCTGCCTTACTATAGGTCCAAAGCAGTTTTCTTTATTCATTAATGGTAATTGCAGCACACTGAGGGGACTCCCACAGCAAAAGATATACTATTACTTATCATAAATATATTTCATGAAGTGCATAGAATAGGTGGGGAAAAAGCTGGAAGGGTAATGGAACAATGTTACCTTTTGAGGATTCTTTGTATTAGCCATAAATATATATCTGTCATTGTTCTGTATGTATTTATTCTATGAAATATTCTCAGAGTTGATGATTGTAAAATCAAACATTAATGAACCAAAAATTAAAATTCTTTGTGTCCTTCAGTACCAAATATTCATCAAAGATTTAATTTACTGATCAAAATAAAATTTATTTATAATTCATTATTAGTAAAAGTTTTTTATATCCATTATATATACCCATATAACTGGACTTATATAAATTTCTAAATAAAAAAAAGAGTTTGAAAACATTGAAGACCTAAAGTTTCTACTATGCTTCTATGCTCTTAATTAAAATGGTCCCATATGCGTAATGCTTGTTCTAACTTTGTATTTCTGGATCAATCATCTTTTGTTGTAACATGGTGGCCTGCTTGTTGGGGTTTCTGTCCTGCCCAATTCCTACAGCCAGTAAGCCCCCCAAAAAAATCACCCAGAGATCTCCATAAATTGTAAACTGATGGGCCCATTAGCTCAGGCTTCTTATTAGATCTTATGACTTATATTAACCCATTATTCTTATCTATGTTAGCCACATGGATTGGTACCTTTTTCAGCAAGGCAGGTCAAGTCCTACTTCTTTGTTGATCTGGGCAGGACTGAAACCCCAACAAGCAGCCCCCTCCATGTTACAGAATGACATCCAAGTGGACAACTGCATCCACATAAAGCCTGACAGAGCTTGGGAAGTAATTCTAGACAGAAAAGAATATCAGGCATGGCTTCTTGGTAGCAGCAATTTCTTGGATCTGCACTGCTTGTTAGAGGCAAGCAAGCACTTTCATTTAAGAAAGGCTTCCTCACTCAGCTTTAGCTGCAAAACCTTGCATCTCTTTAAGAGGTCCTGCCACAAAACACTTAAATGGTGTTGATAAAACTAACCACATGCTTTTCTGTTTTCAGCCATAGCAGCAAAAAAAAAAGCTGTGTTGTTTTAAGATGCCAGCTTTCTGAGCTGTCTTTCCAGGGCAAACAATGATTCTTTCAAGCAGGTGGTCTGACTACAGAGCATTTGAGTGTGGTTTGTGAGCAGACTGCAGCAGATTGCTTGCTGGCAGTGACCTTGAAATGCTGTAGAGTTGTGGCAATAAACATGGCTCCAACAACCCTCCCACCCCTCCCCATGCATCCAAGGTTACCTGGGACTCTTGTCTATTTCCAATCTCCAGGAGGATGACTACATGGTTTTCTTCAGGTTCACCTTCTTATTTAGCTTCTCTAGGATCACGAATAATAGGCTCAAAGACCTTTAATTATGTCTAGAATCCACTTATGAGTGAATACATACCATATTCCTATTTTTGGGTCTGGCTTACCTTACTCAGTAAAGCGTTTTCTATGTCCATCCATTTGCATGCAAAATTCAAGATGTCATTATTTTTTACCGCTGAGTAAAACTCTAATGTATATATGTTCCATACCTTCTTTAACCATTCTTCTATTGAGGCGCACCTAGGTTGTTTCCAGGTTCTGGCTATTACAAATAGTGCTGCTATGAACATAGTTGAACAAATGCTTTTGTGGTTGTTGGAAGGGGAGAGGGTTAGAGAGAAGGGAGTAGGGGAGGAATAGGGAAAGCTCGGGGGACTGGGATGGGGGGAGGGAGGAAGGATGGATATGGGATCAGGGAAGAATATATCTCAACTAAGGGAGTTATTTTAGGGTTTACAAGAGACTTGATTATAAATGGGATCCCAGGTCCAAGGAGAGATCCCCAGATTGTTCTCTGGACAAAGGAGAGGGTGCCTGAATCGCCTTGGCCCATAACCATACTGATGAATAATTTGCTTATCACCATAGAACCTTCATCTGGCAATGGATGGAGATAGAGACAGAGACCCACATTGAAACACTGGACTTAACTCCCTGGGTCCAAATGAGAAGCAGAAGGAAAGAGAACGTGAGCAAAGAAGGCAAGACCAGAGGGAACCTTCATATGATGAGGGCTGGCGATACAGACGTAGACCCACATTGGAGCACCGGACTGAGCCCCCCAAGGCCCAAATGAGGAGAAGAAGGACGAAGAAAATGAAAAAGGAAATCAGGACCGCGAGGGGTGCAATCACCCACTGATACAAGGGGACTGATCTAATGAGAGTTCACCAAGGCTAGTTGGGCTGGGACTGAGCGAGCACGTGATCCAACCAGATTCTCTGAATGTGGCTGGCCTGGAGTCTTTCTGAAAAGCTATTGACAATGACACTGGGACTTGTTTCCTCTGCATATACTGGATTTTGGGGATCCAGTCTGTTTGGATACTCACCTTCCTGGAGGGAGGGGCGAGGAACTTGAGCTACCCACAGGGCAGGAAACCCTGACTGCTCTTAGGGATGGAGAGGGAGGAGGAGAGGGAGTGGGGGGAGTGGGAGAGTGTTGGGAGGGGGGCGGAAATGGAAACTTTTATAATTTAATAAACTTTGAAAAAAAAACCATGGCTCCAGCCAGTACTTCAACCACAGGGCTGGAATCTCATAAATCTAAAGAATGGGCTGGATGTAGCCATCAAAGCCACAGCTTTAATCCTACCCACATTGTTTGGTAAATTAAAAACTAGTGCAGTCAGAAAAAGAGAGATATATAGTAAAGAGAGATTCAAAGAAAAAAAAACTCTAAATGGTTTACTGTGTGTTAAAAAAAATATATGCTGGCTTGGGAGAGAAAAGTAAAAGGTTAAAATCCTTAAAATAAAAAAGAAAGAAAGAGAGTAGTTGGATGTGGTGGTACACACTCATAATCCGAATATTGGGAGACAGAGGTAGACTGACCTCTGTGACTTCAAGTTGTAGTAGCACACACCTTTATTTCCAGCACTGGGGAGGGAAAGACAGTCATATGTCTGTGAATTCAAGGATAGCCTCATCTACAGAGTGAGTTCCAGTATAAGATATACAGAATCCCTGTCTCAAAAAGACAAAAATTAAAAATAAAAGTATAGAGTTTAAAATAAAGCCACATAAAGATGGAAAATACACAGAGAATCTTGATACTGTGTGTTATTATGCTCTCTTTGAATTGTTTGAATGCTGAGGAAGGAGCAACAGCTGCTGAAAGATATTTGCTTATAAATGCTGCTGAATTAATCCAAGATAGGTGTTTTGAGAATACCTTGACTTCAAAATTGAAGTTAAAAGGTATTTTACTTTTGAGAAGAGATTTTGCTTTTATTTCTACAGGAAATGAGAGGGTATGGATTCATTCTGAATTAAGAAAAATCAAGTTTGATCAGGGAAGACCACCTGAGAAATCTCTGGTAAGAGCAGATGGCCTGGATAGCTGAGTTCTACATCCAGAACAGATTCAAGATGCTGCTTGAGATGATCAAACCTCATAGGAAACTCCAGTAAGGACTTAATCATAACTCTAAATTTTCTTTAGGTCCCTATAAGATTATCAGTGCCCCTAACCAACTGGATGTAGCCTGGAATACTATGCCCACATTACCCCAAAATGGACTAGGATATTTTCCTTTGTTAAAAGAAGAGAGGGCAAAGTGGTGAGGGAGAATTGTCTGTATTCTGTCAATCATGTTTTAAATAAACGTTGATTGGACCAGTTACCAGGCAGGAAGTATAGGCAGGACAACTAGACAGGAAGTAGCGGTGGGGCCATGAGAACAGGAGAATGCTGGGAAGGAGGAAGCCCATTCCTCCCCGAGTCCTGCCCAGATCATGGAAGAAGCAAGATGTGACCTGTCCCACTGAAAAATATACTGAGCCATGTGGCTAGCTTAGATAAGAATAATGAGTTAATATGAGTTATAAGAGCTAATACAAAGCTAGAGCTAATGGGTCAATCAGTTTATTACTTATGGATACCTCTGTGTGACTTTTTTTTGGAACTTACTGGCTGTGGGATTCGGGTAGGACAGAAATCCCCACAAGCAGGTCCTCATGTTATATTTTGTCCTTTACAGTCTTCTTCGTCTTTAAGAGTATAAAGATACTGGTGTGTTTAATTTTTTTCTTGTATCTTGTAATGGCAATTAGGTCATTTAAAAATGAGTCTCAAATGTTCTAACAGTAAACTCAGAGTACACAGTGAGTAATTTGTATAGATATGTATAGGTTCATGTATATGAGAACAAGTGTATACCTGTAAACATGTTTGTATCTTTATATGTTTAACAGATACAGAAATCACAGGTTGCAATGACTTAGAAGCACATCATTGTATAGTTTACTATCTTAATCTATCAGAAGAAAATAATAGAAAAAAACCAGCTACTCCTATTACATAAGAATTCTTGGGTTTAAAGAAGGTAGAGACAGTTAAGCTCATATACTAGTACTTGAAATATAAGAGAATTTTAATAAATTTGGTTTCTAATGATTAATATGTAGAGCCACAATCTTATCAAGCCATAAGCAATCCTTCACATGCTTTATATATTAGCAGGCCATGACCACAGCTCTACGTGCATTGTACCTCAGCATTCAGCTAGAGACTTCTGTACAACAAATTCTTCTCCATCTTGCTAATTTTCCCATTAAATATTCATATTTTCAGACTCTCAAAATGATTATGAATGTTTCTCAACATTTCTTTTTTTTTGTAATTTTATTAAATTATAAAAAGTTTCCATTTATGCCCCTCCTCCCAACGCCCTCCCACTCCCCCCCTCCCTCTCCTCCTCACTCTTTGTCCCCTAGGGAAGTCAGGGTCTCCTGCCCTGTGGGAAGTCCAAGTTCCTCCCCCCTCACTCCAGGTCCAGGAAGGTGAGCATCCAAACAGACTGGATCCCAAAAATCCAGTATATGCAGAGGAAACCAGTCCCAGTGTCATTGTCAATGGCTTCTCGGAAAGACTGCAGGCCAGCCACATTCAGAAAATCCGGCCACATTCAGAGAATCTGGTTGGATCACATGCTCGTTCAGTCACGGTCCATCTGGCCTTGGTAAACTCTCATTAGATCCGACCCCTTGTATCAGTGGGTGATAGTATCCCTCGCAGTCCTTCGTCATTTTCTTCCTCCTTTTGCTCCTCGTTTGGATCTTGGGGGGCTCAGTTCGGTGCTCCAACGCGGGCCTCCATCTGTATCGTCATCCAACGCCAGATGAGGGATCTATGGTGATAAGCAAAATATTCATCAGTATGGTCTCGGGCCAAGGCCGGTTCAGGCACCCCCTCCTCTGTCCAGAGAACAATCTGGGGATCTCTCCTTGGACCTGGGATCCCATATATAATCAAGTTTCCTGTAAACTCTAATATGACTCCCTTAGTTGAAATATATTCTTCCCTGATCCCACATTCATCCTTCCTCCCTTCCCCCCATCCCGGTCAACCGAGCTTTCTCCATTCCTCCCCTACTCCCTTCTCTCTAACCCTCTCCCCTTCCATCAACCCTCCCCCCCCCCCATGCACCCAAGGTTACCTGGGACTCTTGACTATTTCCTACCTCCTGGCGGATAGGTAAATAATCTTCATCAGGTTCGTCTTCTTATTTAGCTTCTCTAGGATCACGAATAATAGGCTCAAAGACCTTTAATTATGGTTAGAATCCACTTATGAGTGAATACATACCGTGTTCCTCTTTTTGGGTCTGGCTTACCTCACTCAGTAAAGCGTTTTCTATGTCCATCCATTTGCATGCAAAATTCAAGATGTCATTATTTTTTACCGCTGAGTAAAACTCTAATGTGTATATGTTCCACACCTTTTTTAACCATTCTTCTATTGAGGGGCACCTAGGCTGTTTCCAGGTTCTGGCTATTACAAATAGTGCTGCTATGAACATAGTTGAACAAACGCTTTTGTAGTATGTTTGGGCATCTCTAGGGTATATTCCCAAGAGAGGATTGCTGGGTCCTGAGGGAGGTTGACTCCCAGTTTCCTGAGAAACCTCCACACTGATTTCCAAAGTGGCTGCACAAGTTTGCATTCCCACCAACAATGGATGAGTGTTCCCCTCATTCCACATCCCCTCCAGCATAGGTAATCATTGGTGTTTTTAACTTTAGCTATTCTGACAGGTGTAAGATGGTATCTCAAAGTGGTTTTGATTTGCATTTCCCTGATCGCTAAGGAGGTTGAGCATGACCTTAAGTGTCTTCTGGCCATTCGAAGTTCATCTGTTGTGAATTCTCTGTTCAGATCAGTACCCCATTTTTTAATTGGGTTAATTAGAGTTTTAGTGTCGTTTCTTGAGTTCTTTGTATATTCTGGAGATCAGACCTTTGTCTGATGAGGGGTTGGTGAAGATCTTCTCCCAGTCAGAAGGCAGCCTTTTTGTCTTACTGACAGTGTCCTTTGCTTTACAGAAGCTTCTCAGTTTCAGCAGGTCCCATTTATTCATTGTTTCTCTTATTGTCTGTGCTGCTGGGGTCCTACTTAGGAAGTGGCCTCCTGTGCCTATATCTTGTAGACTACTTCCCACTTTCTCTTCTATCAGGTTCAAAGTGGACAGATTGATGTTGATGTCTTTAATCCATTTGGACTTGAGTTTTGTGCAAGGTGATAGATATGGATCTATTTTCATTCTTCTACAGGTTGACATCCAGTTATGCCAGCACCATTTGTTAAAGACGCTTTCCTTCTTCCATTGTATACCTTTAGCTCCCTTGTCAAAAATTAGGTGTTCGTAGGTTTGAGGGTTAGTATCTGGGTCTTCTATTCGATTCCATAGGTCGACTTCTCTGTTCTTATGCCAATACCAAGCTGTTTTCAATACCGTAGCTCTGTAATAGAGTTTGAAGTCAGGGATAGTAATGCCTCCAGAAGTTCCTTTATTGTATAAGATTGTTTTGGCTATCCTGGGTTTTTTGTTTTTCCATATAAACTTAATTATTGTTCTCTCAAGGTCTGTGAAGTAGTTTGATGGGATTTTGATGGGGATTGCATTGAATCTGTAGATTGCTTTTGGTAGAATTGCCATTTTTACTATGTTGATTCTCCCAATCCAAGAGCAGGGGAGGTCTTTCCATTTTCTGGTATCCTCCTCAATTTCTCTTTTCAAAGGCTTAAAGTTCTTCTCAAATAGGTCTTTCACATCCTTGGTTAGAGTAACCCCAAGATATTTTATGCTATTTGTGGCTATCGTGAAAGGTGATGTTTCTCTGATTTCCCTCTCCGTTTCTTTATCCTTTGTGTATAGGAGTGCCACTGATTTTTTGGAGTTGATCTTGTATCCTGCCACGTTACTAAAGGTCTTTATCAGCTGTAGGAGTTCTTTGGTAGAGTTTTTGGGGTCGCTTATGTACACTATCATATCGTCTGCAAATAACGAAAGTTTCACTTCATCCTTTCCAATTCGAATCCCCTTGATCCCCTTATGTTGTCTTATTGCTATTGCTAGAACTTCAAGCACTATATTGAAGAGGTATGGAGAGAGTGGACAGCCTTGTCGTGTTCCTGATTTTAGTGGAAAGGCTTTGAGTTTCTCTCCATTCAATTTGATGTTAGCTGTCGGCTTGCTGTATATTGCTTTTATTATATTTAGGTATGATCCTGTATCCCCAGTCTCTCCAACACCTTTATCATAAAAGGGTGTTGAATTTTGTCAAACGCTTTTTCAGCATCCAATGAAATGATCATATGATTTTTTTCTTTCCGTTTATTTATATGATGGATTACATTGATAGATTTGCGTATGTTGAACCATCCCTGCATCTCTGGGATGAAGCCTACTTGATCATAATGGATGATTTTTCTAATGTGTTCTTGGATTCGGTTTGCCAGTATTTTATTGAGAATTTTCGCATCGATGTTCATGAGTGAGATTGGCCTGTAATTCTCTTTCTTGGTTGTGTCTTTGTGTGGTTTTGGTATTAGGGTGACTGTAGCTTCATAAAAGGAGTTTGGCAGTGACTTTTCTTTTTCTATATTGTGGAATACATTAAGGAGTATAGGTATTAGCTCTTCCTGGAAGTTCTGGTAGAATTCTGCATTGAAACCATCTGGTCCTGGGCTTTTTTTGGTAGGGAGATTTTTGATAACAGCTTCTAGTTCTTCACGACTAACAGGTCTATTTAGATTGTTCACCTGGTCTTGGTTCAACTTTGGTATATGGTACTTATCTAAAAAAATGTCCATTTCTTTTACATTTTCCAACTTTGTGGCATATAAACTTTCGTAGTAAGATCTAATGATTCTCTGTATTCCCTCTGTGTCTGTGGTTATGTCCCCCTTTTCATTTCTGATCCTATTAATTTGCAAGTTCTCTCTCTGCCATTTGATTAGTTTGGATAGGGGTTTGTCAATCTTGTTAATTTTCTCCAAGAACCAGCTTTTTGCTTCATTGATTCTTTGAATTGTTTTCTGTGTTTCTATTTTGTTGATTTCAGCCCTCAGTTTGATTATTTCCAGTCTTCTACTCCTCCTGGGTAAATCAGCTTCTTTTTTTTTCTAGAGCTTTCAAGTGTGTTGTTAAGTCTCCAATGTGTGCTTTCTCTGTTTTCTTTAGGTGGGCACTTAGTGCTATGAACTTTCCTCTTAGCACTGCTTTCATTGTGTCCCATAGGTTTGAATACGTTGTGTCTTTGTTTTCATTATATTCAAGGAAGACTTTAATTTCTTTCTTTATTTCTTCCTTGACCCAGGGGTGATTTAGTAGTTGACTGTTCAACTTCCATGAGTTTGTTGGCTTCATGGGGGTACCATTGTTGTTGAATTCTAATTTTAATCCATGGTGATCTGACAAGACACAGGTGGTCACTAATATTTTTTTGTATCTGTGGAAGTTTGCTTTGTTACCAAGTATGTGGTCAATTTTCGAGAAGGTTCCATGAGCTGCAGAGAAGAAGGTATACTCTTTCCTATTTGGGTGGAGTGTTCTATAGATGTCTGTTAAGTCCATTTGATTCAGTACCTCCAGTAAATCTCTTATTTCTCTGTTAGGTTTCTGTCTGATTGACCTGTCCATTGGTGAGAGAGGAGTGTTGAAGTCTCCTACTATTAGTGTGTGTGGTTTGATGACTGCCTTGAGTTCTAGAAGAGTTTCTTTTACATATGTGGGTGCCTTTATATTAGGGGCATAGATATTCAAGATTGAGACTTCTTCCTGATGAATTGTTCCTGTTATGAGTATGAAATGTCCATCTCCATCTCTTCTGATTGATTTTAGTTTGAAGTCGATTTTGTTAGATATTAGAATGGCCACATCCGCTTGTTTCTTAGGTCCATTTGCTTGGAAAACCTTTTCCCAACCCTTTACTCTGAGTAGGTGTCTGTCTTTGTGGTTGAGGTGTGTTTCTTGTAGACAGCAGAATGTTGGATCCTGTTTTCGTATCCAATCTCTAAGTCTGTGCCTCTTTATAGGTGAGTTGAGACCATTGATATTAAGTGATATTAATGACCAGTGATCGATGACTCCGGTCATTTTTTTGGGTAGTAGCGTGTATGTGTTTTCCTTCTTTGAGTTGTGCTTGTGGAGGGTCGCTAAATGTCTGAGTTAATGTAGGCAGTGTTGGGAATGTTGGATTCCTTGGGTTGTGATTTTCCTTCTAGTATTCTCTGTAAGGCTGGATTAGTAGCTACGTATTGTTTAAATTTGTTTTTATCCTGGAATATTTTGTTTTCTCCGTTGATAGTGAACAATAGCTTGGCTGGGTAAAGTAGTCTGGGTTTGCATCCATTGTCTCTTAGTTTCTGCAGTACCTCTATCCAGGACCTTCTGGCTTTCATGGTTTCCATAGAGAAGTCTGGTGTAAGTCTGATAGGTTTACCTTTATAAGTTACTTGACCTTTTTCCTTTGCAGCTTTCAATATCCTTTCTTTAGTCTGAATGCTTTGTGTTTTGATTACTATATGACGAGGGGATATTTTTTTCTGATCCAGTCTATTCGGTGTTCTGTATGCTTCTTGAACCTTCATAGGAATATCGTTCTTTAGGATGGGAAAGTTTTCTTCTATAATTTTGTTGAGTATATTTTCTGGACCTTTGAAATGCAATTCTTCTCCTTCTTCTACTCCTATTATTCTTAGATTTGGTTTTTTTATTGTGTCCCACAGTTCCTGAATGTTTTGTGATGAGAATTTGTTGGATTTGCTGTTTTCTTTGGACAGAGTGTTTAATTTCTCTATGGTGTCCTCAGAGTCTGAGATTCTTTCTTCTATCTCTTGTATTCTATTGGTTAAGCTTGTTTCTGAAGTCTCTGTTCGTTTACCCAGATTTTCCATAGCCAGCCGGCCCTCGGTTTGTGATTTCTTCATTGACTCCATTTCAGTTTTCAAATCTTGAACTGTTTCTATTACCTGTTTGATTGTTTTTTCTTGGTTTCCCAGAATTTCATTTACGGATTTACTCATTTCTTCAAACTTTTTGGTATATTTCTCTTCCATTTCTTTACTCATTTCCTCAATTTTTTTGTTATACTTATCTTCCATTTCTTTACGGCAGATTTTCACCTCCTGTTTAAGTTCCTCTATTATTTTCATAAAGAACCAGTTTTCTTTTTTACGTGGTAATCAGTGAGATCTCTGTTACAACTCTCCTTTAAACATGCCTTGATCAGATGTCATTGCCTCCTGTTCTGAAAAAAACGAGGCTGTCACTTCTAAATTCCCTTAACTACCTACTTCACTCCAGTTCATTTTCTTTTCACTTTATATATAATCTGCATACTTCTTTTATGGTGCACATTTTTCTTCTGGTCATAACTGCCACATCACTTCTCAGGTCCTGATCCATCAGTTCATTGTACTTACTGTCTATTCTAGTGATCTAGTGATCTGAAGGTACTGTCATAGAATCTCATAGGCTGATTTCCTTAAACAATTGACATTTACGTTTTAGTTCACCCATGTGGCACTAAAGACCTGTGGAGGCTTGTAATAACAATGTGGACGGGTTAAGAACTCAGTGAGAAGTCCCTCTTGCAAAATAAGCAAACAAACAAATGAACAAACAAACAAACAAAAAGTCTTCTGTGGGATCTCACAAAAAATATGAAAATAAACACAGGCCTTTATCTATGCTTGTAAGGATAGAGTTCCCACTAATCGCTAGCTAATAACTAAATGTATACTCAGTGAGCTCCTAAATATGCTATCTGCATATTACCACCTTGTTGGAAAGTAGGGCTTCAACGTAACAATTCCAGGGGTACAAGCTTTAATTCCATAGTAATAACATTAACTTTTTCTTTCCTGGACATTTATAATAAATTTACAATAATGCAGTTTTCTTCTACATTAAAAATAAAATGAACAAATTCCTCATTGATAATTAAATTCTAGACAATAAGCCTCTCTTCCAACTTCAGAAAGAAAGTTTCTAGAAAAATGCTTTTCTTCTCCCTGATTTTTTCCCACTTATTGTATATTCATCCATCTGGCTTCAACATTTCTCTCACTCTGAAACTGTTCTGATATAGTCCAATAGGACAGATGGTCCCCAGAACATCTACTATGAGCTGGTGATGATGAGAAAATTCTAACCAACACTTACTTTTTTACATTTTAAAAAGAAGCGTGAAGAAAATCAGATTCCAAAACATTATATATATTCATTTTCTATTTCTCAGATAAAACCCTGACAAAATTAGACTCTCCAATATGTATTTAAATTGTATGTACCTAATGGTTACCCTATATTGTTTTGAAATATTTGCTACTTTTATTTCCTAGGTTGAAAAGTTATTTTACAGGAATGGGAGATAGTCATTTGCAGATTCAACATATTATACTAATTAAAAATAACAATCAAGCTTTAGATTATGGTTTATACTTATATTCTGAAAACTGAGGCGTCAGAGGCAGGTGAATTTCTCTTTGATTGGGGATAGTCTGCCTACATAACAAATTTTGCCTGTTAGAGCTAGCTACACAGTGAGACTGTTTCAAAAACAAAAAAGAATCAAAGATATATGTATGTGTGTTTGTGTTTGTGTGTGTGTGTGAGTGATTATGTGGAGACAAGTCAGGCCTCCTTGACCTAAAACTGCAAAATGTTTTATGACAAATAATCTTGGAAATGTAGGCAAATATCTGTTCTAAGAAAACAATAGTAGAATCACTACTAAGAACACAGATATAGGTATTATATGATTTGCTTATTATATAAATGTTTATATGTACATTCAGAAAAAAATTTAAGGCTGCATACAAGAGCATGTAGAAACAGGTCTCTCATAATTTCTGAGATAAGAGTAATTTGGTATTGTATTTCTTGAAGAAAATGTGTTTAAAAGTATCAAATGGCACACTAATTGCCTTCGGATTTCATAGAATTAACATAATGTGATGTATTCTTTAATAATAAAACCTCATATTTAAAAGCAAAAAGTGGATGGTATGTTAAATAGGTACACATAAAACAGCACATATCAAGGACTTTGAAGACTGTAGAAACTAGATACAGAGTAAGAATCAGTGATTCTACATAAAAAGAAGGTTAAATGATAATAACTTCTGAATCAGTGTGTACAAAATGGCTGCAAAGCAACTTACCATCTCAACCTTTATGTGCAAAAAAGAAAAATATTTTGGAAATAAACCAAATGCTAGTCTTTTTTAAAGTGTATACTTATTTGCCATGCATTGGTGTTTTCCCCACAGGTCTGACTTATGAGGGTGTCAGATCCCTAGAAGTGGATTTACAGACAGCTGTGAGCTGCTATATGGGTGCTGGGAATTGAACATGGGTCCTCTGGAAAAACAGCCAGTACTCTTAACAGCTAAAACATTTCTCCAATCCCACTGCTATGTTTTTTTAAATTAATGATGAGTTTATTAGTATTTTCTGTTTTTATCCAGTTTGTTTCACACAGTCGTTTATATAATTTTAAAATAAAATGAAGTATATTAGCATGAGACCATCATATGAAGAAATGCTGGGAGGGTTTCTCATTAGCGGTCATCAATTAACCCATGCAAATAGAGGAATTAATTTAGTTAAGGGGTAAACTGTGAATCTCACCATAACACACAAGAAATCATATCAGACTTGCTACATCATTTTCCAATGATGATATCTGATTTAGAGTGGATATTTTAAAGATTTTTCAGCACACAATAAACAATTGTGATTAGCTCCACGGTTTTTAAGTCATTGAGTCAAGAATCCCTGCATTGAGTTGAGATTAAAAGCTAGTACAATAACAGGCTCTTCACAAAATTGTCTAACTTCTCCATTTCTTTTTCTTGCAATTCTCTGGGTGCCTAGTCACAGCTTTCTGTTTCAAGATGAAATGGCAATGCCCCCTCTAA